>NW_022196587.1:0-232560 GCF_008641045.1 Pistacia vera | reverse complement strand
AATTAAAATAATTTAAGATTACTTTAATTGTCATAAATTATGCAAGAAAATGCACTGCAATAGGCTTTTCATACATCACTATGTAGAATCCTTATAATTAATTTGCTAGGGAGAAAATCACACTGAAATACTAATCAGGAAACAAAATAACATAAAAGTTAATTCCATGATTATATCAATCGGTTTTAGGAGAGATATATTAATATCATTGACCACCATCATTTGATTTATAATTTATATTTTTCTTATGAAAGCCTTACACCAACATATTAATTTAACAATTAACTAATAGTGCTCTAAAAAGACCCATTACATTATTCCAAATATTTAATATAATTAGACCATTACCAAGTTGCCCATCATAATCAACATAATAAAACATTTTTTAAATCGTGATTAGACACATTAATCATTCATAATTCCTAATGCTCCAACGTAAGACAATCAATTCAATACAAATCGCCGTCTAAAAATAGATTGAATAAGTCAAGAAACCATTATTATTTTCAACATAATATATAATTAACCAATCTCAATAACAAAACCTAAACCATGAGCGAGGGATAAATCAGAATTTTTGAGTTTGATTTATTTCGGTTGTTAATAAGAGTGGTTACTAAAAATTTATTCAAATATTAATTTTAAAACCTAAAAAGATTAGTTAAAATACGGTGTAAACCATATAAATTCTTTTTAACTTTAAGAGAAAAAAAAATATATTTTATCTTTTCTGACCTTAATTAAGGTTCAGTCAAACAGTGACAAGTACTAGTACCAAATTTGTCTCCACCGGATTTTAAAAATAGTTAAATTAAGTTGAATATTCTAACAATAATAGTAATTCTAGATTTTGCTTAATTTTCTTACCTAAATAACTCAATTTCCAATTGAATTTTCAAGTCTATCGCTGTCTCTTTCAGCATTTAGTTTTAAATTGACTCATAATAACGGCCTTTAATGGTGCATATAAATGCAATGTCCTTTAGCTTTTTCATAGCGCACGACAAAGTACAAACCAGAAAAACAATGGCTAAAACATCAACGTTTCTTTCTCCCGTTTTTGTTGTTCTTCTTTCACTCCAATTCCTGAATCTTTCCGTCACATCGGGCGCTTCAGATTCAGTCTACGAAACGTTTCTGCGATGCTTAAAAAACCAGACAAACTCCACAGACGAACTCTCCAAGATAGTCTTCGCCCAAACAAATCCGTCCTATACTTCAGTTTTACAGGCGTATATTCGAAACGCTCGTTTCAATGACTCCGAAACGCTGAAGCCTTTAATCATCGTAACTCCATTACAGGAATCCCATGTTCAAGCTGCCGTGATGCCCAACCCCAATATTCACATGTTGGCAGAATTTTCTTTCTTTAAGGATATGAATCATGTATAAATACAACAAATTGCCATTTGCCTTTACGCGGATTCTTGTATTAGAATTTTTGGAGGCTTTATTAATTAAATTATTATTTAGTAGCTAGACATTGATTTGGATAGGATTATATATAAAAAAAAAAAATTATGGTCATAAAGAAATGTTTTTGTGGGATTTTGTGAGGGGACGTTTGTTTTGTAATCCAAATTAAAAATAATATTTTAAAAATGGAGTTGTAATCTAATAATTTTAATATAAAAACTAGTAGAAAATTGAGAGAATAATTATAAAAATTATTTTCATATTCTACAATAGCTTTTAAAATTGTATAAAAAAAAATATTTTAGAAAACATTCAATTTATTGCAGAATTTTTTTAAATAATAGCTAAAATAACAATTTGTCTAATTTGATGAATAAATTCTGATACTCAGGTTTTATCTAAACATAACTAAAGAATTAATAAACTCTCTAATTTGATAGTTAATAAGATAATTAAAAAACTAGTTCGCAAAAAAATTTTAAAGTGATATTTCTGTTTGTTAGGTAGGCTAGCATCCTGTTGAACGGAAGTTGAGTTACCTCAAACTGTAGATGCATGACAACTGTTAACAACTATAACTTTTAGCCTGATAGTAAGCGTCTGATCATGACAACTGTTTTGGTGACGTAATCGTGGGTGCATTGCGCCATATTTCAAGGAAATAAAGTTGTGCTGGGGGGAGGGGAATTAAGCAGTGAGAAAAGATAGAGTTATCGAAAAGTTTACACCGAATTTGTGCATTGAATGATATAGTAAAATCTTGACCGTTGATTAATATTAATTGATAATAAATAAACGGTCAGGATTTTATCACGTCATTCAGTGCACAAATTCGATATAAACTTTTCGGTAACTATAGTATTACTCTTAAGTGGGCAATGGGCTAATAGTTTTAAAAAAATAAGGTTAAGCAACAGATGGCTTGAAGAAATATGACTGCACAAGCTTTAATTTGTCGTGGTAGTAAGCATATGATCCTAACAATTTCTTACATATAAGTTGAAATTATTGGTGAAAATAAATATAAAACTTATAAGAAGCCAGAATCTTTGTTAATAGCACACAGGATTACAATCCTTAAGTACAATATTATTATAAATTTATCAAGTTGAACTTTGGTATTCTATATTCTTCCTTTATTATCTCATTCGTTAATACTATATAGAAAATGTGGTAGTTACATATTGCTTTTTGACTCTTAATTTAAATCTTACAAGAAATTATTAATTTTATATTTTCTTACTTTAAATTCTATCTTTTTAATAAATTAATTATTAAAATTTAACAGTTAAATTGTCAAATATAGTATCTATCATCATCAATGTGCTAGTTTCTCACAATTAAAATAATTAAAATAATTTAAGATTACTTTAATTGTCATAAATTATGCAAGAAAATGCACTGCAATAGGCTTTTCATACATCACTATGTAGAATCCTTATAATTAATTTGCTAGGGAGAAAATCACACTGAAATACTAATCAGGAAACAAAATAACATAAAAGTTAATTCCATGATTATATCAATCGGTTTTAGGAGAGATATATTAATATCATTGACCACCATCATTTGATTTATAATTTATATTTTTCTTATGAAAGCCTTACACCAACATATTAATTTAACAATTAACTAATAGTGCTCTAAAAAGACCCATTACATTATTCCAAATATTTAATATAATTAGACCATTACCAAGTTGCCCATCATAATCAACATAATAAAACATTTTTTAAATCGTGATTAGACACATTAATCATTCATAATTCCTAATGCTCCAACGTAAGACAATCAATTCAATACAAATCGCCGTCTAAAAATAGATTGAATAAGTCAAGAAACCATTATCATTTTCAACATAATATATAATTAATCAATCTCAATAACAAAACCTAAACCATGAGAGAGGGATAAATCAGAATTTTTGAGTTTGATTTATTTCGGTTGTTAATAAGAGTGGTTACTAAAAATTTATTCAAATATTAATTTTAAAACCTAAAAAGATTAGTTAAAATACGGTGTAAACCATATAAATTCTTTTTAACTTTAAGAGAAAAAAAAATATATTTTATCTTTTCTGACCTTAATTAAGGTTCAGTCAAACAGTGACAAGTACTAGTACCAAATTTGTCTCCACCGGATTTTAAAAATAGTTAAATTAAGTTGAATATTCTAACAATAATAGTAATTCTAGATTTTGCTTAATTTTCTTACCTAAATAACTCAATTTCCAATTGAATTTTCAAGTCTATCGCTGTCTCTTTCAGCATTTAGTTTTAAATTGACTCATAATAACGGCCTTTAATGGTGCATATAAATGCAATGTCCTTTAGCTTTTTCATAGCGCACGACAAAGTACAAACCAGAAAAACAATGGCTAAAACATCAACGTTTCTTTCTCCCGTTTTTGTTGTTCTTCTTTCACTCCAATTCCTGAATCTTTCCGTCACATCGGGCGCTTCAGATTCAGTCTACGAAACGTTTCTGCGATGCTTAAAAAACCAGACAAACTCCACAGATGAACTCTCCAAGATAGTCTTCGCCCAAACAAATCCGTCCTATACTTCAGTTTTACAGGCGTATATTCGAAACGCTCGTTTCAATGACTCCGAAACGCTGAAGCCTTTAATCATCGTAACTCCATTACAGGAATCCCATGTTCAAGCTGCCGTGATTTGCTCCAAACAAGTTGGTTATCAGCTTAAAATCCGAAGCGGCGGCCATGACTATGAGGGCATATCGTATATTTCTGAAAACCCTTTTTTTATTCTCGACATGTTTAATTTACGATCAGTAAATATTGACTTGAAGGACGAGTCTGCATGGATTGAAGCGGGCGCTACGTTGGGTGAAGTTTATTTCAGGATTTGGGAGAAAAGTAAAGTGCATGGCTTTCCCGCCGGCATTTGCCCCACTGTTGGCGTCGGTGGGCATTTGAGCGGCGGAGGTTACGGCAACATGCTGCGGAAGTTTGGTTTGTCAACTGATAATGTTGTTGATGCTAAGATTGTTGACGTCAAGGGGAGAATTCTTGATCGTAAAGCGATGGGAGAGGATCTTTTTTGGGCGCTTCGAGGAGGTGGGGGAGCAAGTTTTGGCGTTGTGTTATCGTATAAGATCAAGTTGGTTCCTGTTCCTGAAACGGTTACCGTTTTCAGAGTTGAGAGACTTCTGCAAGAGAATGCGACGGATGTGGTGTATAAATGGCAGCTTGTGGCGCCGGCGACGGATACGAATTTGTTCATGAGAATGCTTCTGCAGCCGGTGACGAGGAACAAGACGTTGACGGTAAGAGCATCGGTTTTGGCATTGTATTTAGGCGGGGCGGACAGTCTTGTGGCTCTCTTAGGGAAGGATTTTCCTGAATTGGGGCTGAAGAAAGAAAATTGTATGGAGATGAGTTGGATTGAATCGGTTCTTTGGTGGGGTGATTTCGATAATGGGACTAAACCTGATGCGTTGCTTGATAGAAATCTCAACCAGGCGGATTTCTTGAAGAGGAAATCGGATTATGTTCAGAAACCAATTCCGAAATTTTCCCTCAATTTGCTGTGGAAAACTATGATGGAATTGGGAAAAATTGGATTGGTTTTCAATCCTTATGGAGGGAGAATGGATGAAATTCCGGCGTCGGAGACGGCGATGCCACACAGAGCTGGGAACTTGTTCAAAATTCAGTACTCGGTGAGTTGGGATGAACCTAGTGTTGAGCTTGAAAAGAACTACACATCTCAGGCGAGAAGTCTTTACAGTTTCATGACTCCATTTGTGTCAAAAGATCCGAGGAGTGCTTATTTGAACTATAGAGATCTTGATATTGGGATCAACCATCATGGTAAAGAGAGTTACAATGAAGGTGAAGTGTACGGGATGAAGTATTTTAATGGAAATTATGAGAGATTGGTGAAGGTGAAGACAATGTTTGATCCTGAAAATTTCTTCAGAAATGAGCAGAGCATCCCTCCTAAACCTACCAAGTAAGGAATAGAAAAGTCACTCAACTATATAGAATAATTGTGAGGTTATTACATATTCATTGCATTTATTTGCTTCTCGATATGATATGTAAGGTGATTATTGATTCATACATGATAATCAAATCTTTATTACACATCAATAAACTGCAATAAACACTATTGTCTTCATATTACGTGTATTCCTCAAATTTGAAACCACCATAAAAGATTGAAATTAAGTTGCGTGAATATTGTGTAAGTGGGAGATAAGAGACTTTGAAGATTAGAATTATGTGGACAATGTCTTTAGACACATTAATTCTTTCATATTCGGAGTGTTGGCTTTTTGGTTTAAGACTTTTGTATGAGAATCACATGCATGTGGTCATGTCTTTTTGGTTAAAGAGATTGGAAAATGAATGGTTGAAGTGGAACGGGAATCTAGCTTGTGGGACTTTATATAGAAGATTATTTTTTAAATAGTATTTGTAGCATCTGACTTTACTATATATTTAATAGAAAAAAAAAAAAAAAATCTAAATGTTTTCTGTTTCAATAACAATAACCATTTTTCAAAAAAAAATAAAATAAAAATTCATATTCTTTTTATAAACAATTAATATCATAAATCAATCCTCATTAAAATTATCCCTTAATAAGACATTAATTATTTGCAAAATCGATAAATAAATAAATTATAACGGTTCAATATCATTTATCAAAGATTTTGACCCTTGGAAACTTTATCATTCATTAATTTCCTTAAAAAATTACTAAGTGGATAGCAATTGGAAGGAAAGTTCACCGGTCTTGACAAAGAGAAATATAACAGTACTACGTACTATGTAGGGCCTCCAATTCTAAAGTAAACTAATTATCTTGATGAAATGACCTGATTAATTATTATATAATTGTACTAACCAAACAATTAGAAATGTAAATTATGTTATATTCTCACGGTTTTCTTCACAAATTTCACCCCTGCTTAGTTATAATTTGTAGAAGAATAAGCCAATGTATAATAAAATTGAATATCGATCAAAATTGTCTTTAAAGAATAACTTAATTGATTAAACATATTATCACATTATAATTTATAGTCATAAAATTCTTCCATGTTGCGTTTTATTTTGCTCTCAGTTTTATGATCAACGAATCCAGAGTCCACGCGCAGTTCAATTTGATTGGAAGCCACAATTGGGAAATTAGATTGAGACTATTATTAATTTTTATTTCAGCTTGGTGTATTTGGCAATTCAAACTTTGCACAAAGAATTAGCACCGACTTGTATACTCCCTTTGGTTTGTGATTGCAGGACATCTAACTCAAGTACAATTACCACGAAGCTGATGGGATTTCTATTATTAATCTTTTATTATATAATATTTGGATTTATGTAAGTGATGAACTTTAAACTCAAGTTGAACTTGATGTGATATTTTATTGTAGGCAAAGTTTATCGGTTCACCTATGGGCGGAACCAATAAAGAATATTTTAAAACACAAGAACTCTTATTCAATTAAAAATTCCAATGTGATATAGCTAGGTCTCATCTCCGTTTGTTATATATAATATATCCATTGAACTTTGTATAATAGGGTTGGTACAGGAAGTAGGTTGACAAAGACTTTATATGAATTCACTTATAGTCAATGTTTCAAAACCCGAACCAGAACGGTCGGTTCGATCGGGAACCGATCCCTGTTTGGCCTAGGCAATACTAAAAATTGTTTATAGCTTTTGACTCGATTTGGGCCGGCGTAACAGTAGTGAACCATTGATTTAACCGGGTCAATTATGGCTATCAGATTTCTTCCTTTCTTTCTTTTTCTTTTTCCTCTTCTCCCCTCTCTTTCTTTCTTCTCTCCTTCTTCTCTATTTTTCATTTTTTTTCTTGGTTTACCATGGTTGATCGAGGCCACGAAGGAAGCCAAATATAGCTGGCTGTGTGAGCTCAATGTCGGCCAGATCTAGCTGATCGTGTGAGCTACGATGTCGATTAGATTTGACCAATTGTGTAACCTACGTGGCTTGCTTCGGTGACAATAAAAAAATGGAAGAGAAAATCGAGGAGAGGAAAAGGAAAGAAAAGAATAACGAACCTCAGGGTGATGGGAAGAGACGATGACGTGGAAAAGAAAGCGGTGATATTCGTTTCTTAAATTGAAGGGGTGATCAGATCTGGATTTCTTAAATTAAGGTGACAAAGGATATAAAAAATTGCGGGGGTATGTTTTATGGATTTCAAACTTGTAGGGACTGATTGAATTTCTCTTGGGAGTGTTTGCTGGATTTCAAATCTGTAGATTCATGTGTAACTTTTTAGGGGTGTGTTTGTTGAACACCAGTCCGACCGACCGGTCCAACCATTTGGACCAAACTAACTCGGGAACTAGCGGCTTGACCAGGTAAAGGGGTGGCTTGGTTTTAAAAACATTGATTCTTGTTATTGCTTTTAGATAACTTCAGTCAATATAAAATGTATGCAATTAATCGTGAAGTATGTGGTCTTTTAATTTGATACGCGATTTAATTTAAATTTATGTTCTTATAATAGAGTTTGGAAGTCTACCGGCCATTTTCTACAATTTGGTTTAAATTATGTTTTCATCATTATTTAACATTGTTCCATGTTAGCACTAATATTAATACTGTTTAATTGTATAGATCATGTTATTTTGCATTAAACCATTTAGGAATAAATATGGACAAATTCATTAACCACTCTTGGAGTTTCAAAAATTTTCGATAGTTGGTAGGTGTAATGTTTGTAATCGATTTCCCTCGTGAACTTTCAAGAAATTAGTTAGAAACCACCCTTATTATCACATTCCTTTAATTAACCGTTCAGAAAAACAAAAAATCTATTTTGCTCTTTAATGCATCAACACAATAATTAAATAAAATATAACAATTTAGTAATGAATAAGTGATAAAAGTTAATTAATTACATAGACCTTTCCCCAGGTTTTAACCTTTCCCCAGGTTTTAACCTTTCATAGGTGTATAGCAAAAGATCACTAAAACCACTTGTGATCTGATGGGGTGAATGATGAATTGAGAAGTTAAAAGACCAAGGGTCTTGGGTTTCAAGTTGTAGTAAGAGCAAGGGGTGACCACCAATGACTAGGGCTATTTACGAGCCGAACCGAGCCGAGTTTCTGGCTTAACGAGCTCGGCTTGTGAAAGAAAGAGGAAAATGAGCTCAAACCGAACCGAGTCGAGCCACAAAATTATTGGCTTGGCTCGGCTCATTGAAGGGGGAAGTCGAGTTTGAGCCAGCTTAAGGGGCCAAATTCGAGCCACCCAAAAAAAAATTAAAAAAAAAAAAGCAGTTTTCCTTATCCACAATAAGTACATCTTCAAACTTAGAAGGTAACCAAAAGACGACGTCGTTCAAGGACTCTGACTCGGCCATGTTGATAGAAGAAAAAATAGAAATACAAAGACGAGAGGAAAGAGAAGAAGAGGGTTTGGTTTGGTATTAAGAGCTGCATTTTGCAGCGTGAAGAAGGTTTAATAATGATGGAGCTATAGATGATATATATATATGAGAGAGAGAGAGAGAGGGAGAGAGGAGAGAGAGAGGTAACCAACAAAAGAGAGTAAAGAAAGAGAAAGAGGGATGAGACAGTTTCAAAAATTTGTAAGAAACAAAAGACACGGCATAGAGAAGGACTGAAGGAGCCGCCTGCCATCTGTTCATTTTATTGGGGTTTAATTTTTTTTTTTTTTTTTTAAATTATGACCCAAGAGCAGAGAACCACACTAGCATCTCAAAACCACCTCTGAGAGACCACACGAAACACATTATAGCCACACACCAGCTAAACAAAAAACGGGAACTATCAACATACTACCAAAGAGAAGTCACACACCAGACCGCTAACACACCACCTGCCAGCAACCATCTACTGCAAAAACTCCAAAAAAAAAAAAAGTCCAGCAGCCTCCAAGCCTGCCTCCTTCTTCCATGAAAAGAACCACACACAATGCACAAACCAACAAAAAAAAAAAAAATAATCCCAAAGCACTCACCAACAAAGCCGCAGGTCCTACCTTCTAACCATCAACAAAAAGACAAAACCAAAAAAAATCGCACCCAAAAACAATCCATCACCAGCAATAACCACCAACAAGTTCCCTAGTGAGAAGACAAAAGAGGAACCTCATAGAGAAGCAAAATGGCAACACACCAAATCCAACGACATCTTAACTTGTTTACCCAATTTGAACAGCACTTTGCTTGACTGTTTGGTTTTGATTCCTCTCCCCTTTTCTCATATTCTTCTTCTTGCTTTCAGACTGATTTGGTTTGGATTTGCAGGTGATTGGGTTTCAGTCGCCTTTTTAGGGATTTTAACATCGGGGTATTTTTTGTTATTTTGCAAGTTTTTTTTTAAATTTTAGTTTAATCCCCCATACTTTAGAAAACCTCCAAAACACCCTAATAAATATTTGAGCCTGCTCGGCTTGCAAGCCTACCAAATCAGGCCAAGGCAGGCTCGAACTCAGCTCGTTCTCTTTTACAATCGAGCTAAGCAGATTGGTTCCAGAAGATGAGCCGTTAATGAGCCAAGCCGAGCGGATCACAAGCGACTTGTTTCGTTGAAACAGTCTTACTCCCCCCCCCCCCACAAAAAAAAAAAAAAAAAAAAAAAAAAAAAAAAAAAAAAAAACGATTACTGGGAATAACACAACTCTGTTAGGATAATTTTACACCCATAAAAACTGACAAGTTGCCCCCCATAATTAGCGACTTACACCATTTGTTCTCAATGTTTGGTGTTAAAGTTAATTGAAGAAACGGTAAAATAGAACTTTTATGTTGAAATGCTAATTATTATTAACTATTTCAAAAAATAGAAAATATTTAGAAAAAGTTTTTTTTTTATATTTTAAGATTTAATATTATTTTTAAGAGAATTTACCCTTTTAAATAAAAGAGGTGTAGGATGATAAGAGATTTCTAGAACCACAATTCTTAGATTGTCAAAATCAATGATTTTTAAAAGAATTATTAATGAATTTTCAATTTAAAAAAATATTTTAAAAGTATATTTTAATTTTTTCAGTTTTTATATTTTACTTTGCAAATATTTTAATTTTCAACTTTCTTATCTCTTAATTAATTTAATACCAAAACTTGATGTTAGGAGAAGAGAATTCAAAAGCTATGTGTCGTTCTTTTATTGAATAAAAATGTGTTGCATTGTTAATGTGAGCACTTGCTCATACAATGATTTATATAAGATAAAATTACAACTTTGCATTATTTCCATAAGAATTTATTGCTGAATGGAATGCACTTGGACTTGAATTTGATCTGATGCATTATTTTCGAATGTCGATTGATCCGATGGTGTTGGTGATCCATCATGATTTTCTCATCTTGTTGGACTATCTTTTGGTTTAAATTCCAAGTCTTCTTCATATCTCAATTTTCTCTATTGATTTTTAGATCATTGTGAAGATTTTCATCCTTATCAACCAAGATTTATTGTGAGGATTTTCATCCTTATCACTCAGATATGGCCTCCTTATTAGTCCTTTGATCCTCAATGATTTGTTGCCAAGCTAAAAAGATATTGCTAACACACTCTCGCAAACTGTGTTTTGGGCTAAAGACACTGTTGGTCTAAAAGAATTGAGAGCTACTTTGGACATTGGTTTGGTGAAGAGGTCAACAACTAGTGACCATGAAATAGTCGAGTGATAATCTGACCGAGACGGCAAAATGATAATCCAACTCGATGTGTTTACTATGTGCTTGAAAAACTGGATTAATAGTCATAGTAAAGCAATAAGATTGTCATAGTATAAAATTGAGGAGTAGACATTAGAATTTTGAGATCGCGCAAAATGAATGTTAACCACGTCAATTCAGCTGTAGTATGCGCCAAGCTCAATACTTTGCTTCAGTACTAGAGCGGGAGATAATATGTGTTTCTTTGCACACCAAGAGATGAGATTTTTCCCAGGAAAGTGCAATAACCTGTAGTAGAGCATCTGGTAGTAGGGCATCCCGCCCAATTGGCATATGAAAATGCACAAGATCAAGTGTAGTATTTGAAGAAAAATGTAATCCCAAGTGAATAGTTCCTTTACATATCGAACAATACGTCTAACCATTTTTAAATGACTATGGTAGGAGCATGCATAAATTGAGATATATAATTAAAACTAATGTAAGATCTAGACGTGTAAGAGTGAGATACTGTAATGCTCCACAATGCTTCTAAAAAACTTTGGTCTTCCAGAAGCGTGTCCTCATGAGATATTTTGTTTGTGCTTCTAATGGTGTACTCATAGGCTTACAATTAACCATGTCTATTTTCTCAGTATCGTAAGACATAATGGGTTTGAGAAAGATGAAGACCATCAAGTGTTTGAGAAATTTGATGCTAAGAAACGATGGACTTGTGGCCCTACATCTTTCATTGCAATCATTGCTAAGAAGCCGAGTGAACCATGTTAGAATGACAAATAAACAAGATGTATGCTAAAACTGCAAAAAAAAAAAAAAAAAAAAAAAAAAAAAAACAAGCCGTATTGACTAAAAAGGAACTAAAGTGTGATCAAACCAAGCACGAAGTGCCTGTTTCAGCCCATAGAGAGCTCATTGGAGTTCAAACATGAGTTGAATGTTATGGATTAGACAATCCTAGTGGTTGTGCCACGTATATTTCCGGATAAGAGCATTTTTGACATTGAGTTGTCGAATGGACCATTACCGGATAAGAGCCACAGATAGAACCAAGCGTATAGTCACAGTTTGTGACTAGAGAAGTTTCATTGTGGTCGATGCTATCAATTTGATGATTCCCTTGTGCAACCAAACGTGCCTTGAGACAATCCAATGACCCATTAGGTTTTGACTTGAACACCCAATGGATTCGATAATATACGCTAACCATGGAACGAGTTGCCAAGTTTGATTTTTTTGTAATGTTGCAAGCTCTTCTTCCATAACAGTTTCTAACCGAGATGAGCCAATGTTGATCTTACATTGCAAGTCTCGCGAGGAACTGCTGAAGACATGACTATCTTACATGCTTTGGATTAGGTTTATGACACCAGTAGAGACATTTGTGAAGATGAGACATTTGATAAGGGCAAGTCTATAGATCATTGAAAGAAGGCTTGTTGGACTATTATTTGCAAGTGGATAACTGAAGAAGATGGACTAATATAGAAGTTGATTCTGATATATTGTAGTGGTCAGAACTATCACCATTTAGCATGTCTGAAGTGAAGGTACAACAGAATGTAAAGGACTTAAGCAAGGTGGCGTAGAAGATGTTGTACCTGCAAAAGAATAATGTTAGATTTCGAAAGCCATGTCAAAATATTGTAGCATGAGATGAATCAAAGTGAGTATTGTAGAGAAGAGTTCTTATAAGGAAAAAAAACAAAAAAACTCATTAAAAACACATGGTGAGAAACAAAAAATTTATGCTAGAAGAATGAAAACACTATATCCTTTATATGTATCACTGTAGCCAACAAAAATACATAGAATTGATTTAGGATCAAGCTTATGATGTTGTGTGTCTCATGTATAAGGAAAACATTTAGAACCGAAAACTCTAAGTGAAGAATACACAGGATGAGTTCCATGATATAAAAAAATGGAGTTTCAAATTAATCGCTGATGATGGTAACCAATTGATCAGATAAACAGTCGTAGTGAAAGCTTCAACCCACTAAATAAGGGAGACCACAATGACAAAGCATGGTCATGCTAATTCTCTATAATTCTATGACGTCGTTCAACCATACATGTCTGCTCAGGAGTATAGGAAAGTATTTGATGAACTATCCCTATTGTCAAAAAATGAGATGCAATCTAGAATTAAGAAAACTCACCAACCATCTGAATGAAAAATTTTGTTTTGTTGTTGATTTCTCGCCACATATTTTCAAAAGCCAAATATGCATCAATAAAATCAGATTTATGTTTCAAAGGAATAATCCATGTATATTTAAAAAATCATCTACTAAAAAAGCATAATATTTAAATTTTGCAATAGATAAAACTGGAACAGGACCCCACAAATCATAATGAATTTTATTAAAGACACTAGTACTTGAATGTGTAGAACAAGAAAATGGTAATTTCCTAAGCTTTCCTATTGACAACTATCACAAAGACGTTTAACTTTAGTAGCTCCTACAACGTCAATTAACCCCTTTTTTTAATAATTGTAATGTTGAAGATTGTGGATGTCTTAAACGTTGATGCCAAATTTTTGTTGAGCCAGATTTAAAACGATGGAGAAATGCAATTCCGGCGAGGTGGAGAGAACATAGAGATCACCCTTGCGTCTTCCTTATATCAACAATTGTCCTATTTCTCGTTCCTTATCAAAAAATCAACATCGAAAATTCATAATTGACAGAAATTGAGTAGTTATTGGCTCATAGATTGTAAATTCTTGTTTAATTTAGCATTAATAGTACATTTTGAAGAGGTAAAGTAGCCACATTTTGTTTTATAATTGTATCATCAACTCAACAATAGGTAATGAAGATCCATCTCCAATAATTACTGATAATCCGTAAATTATACAGTTTTATTTGATTTTTTTATCGGATTTCAGGTACTTTCTAATGCATTTACTTGAATGGTGCTTAATCTTTACTTTTTTTCGTGTTTCAGGTTAAAATGGACTTTTTGAGCGAATAAAGACAAAATTGGATAGTTTTGACTCAGAAATGAGCGGATCTCAGAAGATAGAGAGGTTCCGGAGCAGGACAAAGCATGATGAAGCTTGTTTCCAAGGAAGAGAGCCGAAAATCGAAGAATCGAACGAAGAAGCAGAGAGTGGCAGTTCTGTAAATTTCAGAACCTTTTGAGGAGCTTCGCCCGGCGAAGAAATTGTCTTCGCCGAGGAAGTAGGCCAGGACGACATGGGATTTTTCATTCTTCGCCAGGGCGACAGTCAACTTATTCAGTTGTAAACGCACAGTTTCGGGTTGTGCGTGTTTTTGGCTGGGTTTTGGACTTAGTATAAAAGAAAAAACTTAACCTTTTGTAAAGGGGTCTTCAGCTTTTTAGGTTTAGCCGTTTTTACACTTTTCTTAGAGTAAAGCTTGTAGTTTTTCGGATTGTTGAAGGGAAGATTCAGATTTTTGCTAGAAGATTCTATTTTGGGGAGATCCTTATCTTTCATCTCAGTTCATTATGTTTAACTTGTTATTTCTATTTTTCGTTTTTGTAGTACTAATTTAGCTATGAACTAATCTTCTTTGGGTTAGGGTTTTGATTGTAGTTTGGATTTATATGGGTTAAGTATTTGATGGTTTTATTTCCATGTGAATAAGCTTTGGTTGTGTGTTATTCTGAAATTAAGTGCTGTATGTGATGAACATGATGAGATTGAGAAATAATTCATGTTAGGCTCTTGGGTAATCACCATTATAGTATTGGATGCTAGAGATAGATTCAAGAATTAATAAATCAATTTAGGATTCTTGCTTAATGAATTTAGAATATTAACCTTCAATTTGTGGGTGCGGAATGTAATAAGAATGAATAGGAAAACAAAGCCCGAGAGGGTATGTTAACATTTTAGTGAATCCGATTTCAACCATCGCGCATGAATGTGAAAATAGTGTAACTCTTAGGTTTAACCCATAAAGTCCAAACGAAGTCAAAACCCTACCCGTTTTACTGAATTGATATTCTGTGTTTCATTTTGCTTTCTTAGTTAAGATTAATTCTTGTTTAACTTCAGTTTTGTTTTCTTTTCATTAAAATTTGCTCCCACCAATCCAAAGAATTCGATTACTTCAACTTGATAACATTAGGAAACTTAGTGATTGCTACAGTCCTGTGGGAACGATATCCTACCCATCACTTTATTATGGAGCGACTAGTGTACTTGCTAGTTTTGCATGTTAGTAAACACGCATCAAGTTTTGTTGCCGTTGCCGGGGACGTTTTTAAGTTAACATTAGGTTTTTCTTGAGTTTAACTAGATTGAAGTTTTAATTTTTGTTAGAGTGTGATTTCACTTTTTTCAATTGTGTTCATTCAGTTTATGCGAAGAGCAAGACGTCAACCAGTGGTTCCTGTTGACCTTGAGCTTGAGAGGACTGTAAGAAGATTAACAGAGAAAGAAGAGAAAAGATACACTTACTGCAAAATCGGAAGAAGTTGTTGTTGAAATGGCTGAACAAGAAAATAGGACACTGAGGGAATTTTCAGTTCCCACAGTGAATGGAAGTGGGTCAAGTATTACTAGACCTACAGTACAAGCAAACAACTTCGAGATCAAAAGGCAATCATCCAGATGATCTAGCCAGTCGGTAAGATTCAACGGTGATTTGAAGGAGGATCCGAATCAGCACATTGCAAATTTCCTGGAAATGCGCGACACCTTCAGTCAAATGGAGTGTCGGATGATGCTATTAGGCTGCGTTTATTCCATTCCATTGGGAGATAAAGCAAAAGGGTGGTTAATGGCATTACCACCGGAACGATAACAACATGGAATGGTCTGGCACAAAAATTCTTGACCAAGTTCTTTCCTCCAGCGAAGTCAGAGAAATTGAGAAATGATATCACATCATTTCTCCAAGATGATGCCGAGTCGTTGTACGAGGCATGGGAAAGATACAAGGAATTAATGAGGAAGTGCCCACATCATGGTTTGCGTTTGGCTTCAAGTCCAAACTTCTATAAGGTTTGATGGGTAACGTGCAAACCATGGTTGATGCAGCTTCAGGAGGGGCTTTGCAGAATAAGACACCAGAGGAGGGTATGAGTTGCTTGAGGTTTTGGCAAACAACAAAATCAAAGACCGAATGAGAGAGTACAACGAGGAAATCTTAGGGTCTCATGAAGTAGATGCTTTCACGCATCTCAGCCCAACTCACTGCACTCCAAAAACAGTTGGGAACTATGCAGGTAAATTCATACAAGCACCTCAATTAACATGTGATTTTTGTGCAGGAAACATGTGAGCAGCGAGTGCCAAGTTGGAAACACATTTGCCCCTTCATCTTCATCAACGGAGCAAGTGAACACTTGGCAGGGAATCAAAGACAACCGAACAACCCGTTCTCCAACACATAACCTGGGTGGAGAAATCATCCGAATCTGGCTTAGGGAAATCAGAATCAACAAGGTAACCAATGGAACCAGAGGCAAGTTCAAAATAAACCCGAGGGGTGATATAACCGGGAGATAAAGAGTGGAAGTTGGAGGATATGTTCGGTAAATTATGCAAGAGACTACAGGGTTCATGAATGAAACGAGGACAAACTTTAGAAATCAAGGGGCGTCCATTCAGAATGTTGAGGACAGATGGGCCAATTGGCCGAGAAGCTGAATGATAGACCACAGGGTTCTCTACCGAGCAACACAGTGACCAACCCACGTGAACAGGCAAATGCCATAATTTGAGAAGTGGGACAGTTTTGGAAGAGGTAGGCCACACTACCAAGAGGTGGAGAACCCGGAAAGGAAGAGAGTTTGAAGAGAGTATTAATGAAGAGTTAATTGTGAAGAGAATTCCGTGTTGGAGAAGAGAACAGAAAGAGGATGAAAGGCAAAAGAGAAGGAAATTGCCATCCCTGAGATACCACCAGAATTAGCACACACACCCCCCGTGCTTTTCCTCAGAGATTGAAGAAGAAGAATCAGGATAAGCAATTTTCGAAGTTCATTGAAATTTTTAAAAATTGCTATTAACATTCCTTTTGCAGATGCATTACAGCAAATGCCGAGTTATGCGAAGTTCTGAAGGAAATCCTTTCAAACAAAAGGAAATTAGAAGATGAGGAAACGGTGATGCAACTGAAGAGGTGCATGCAATCCTCCAGAAGAAATTACCCCCGAAGCTCAAAGATCCAGGGAGTTTACTATTCCTTGTGTATAGGGGATATTACTTTTGATCGTGTGCTATGTGATTTAAGAGCTAGTATAAATTTGATGCCTTTTCTGTTTTCAGGAGATTAGGGATTGGTGAAGTGAAGCCAACGAAAAGTCGTTGCAACTAGCGGATCGTCGAAAAGCACCGAGGGGGATAGTTGAAGATGTATTAGTGAAGGTGGGGAAGATAATTTTTCCAGCGGACTTTGAGTGCTGGACAGGAAGAGGATAAGGAGATCCTCTATTTTGGGCCGACCATTCTTGGCCCAGGGAGAGCACTGATTGATGTGCAGGAAGGAAAGTTGCTGTAAGGGTTCAAGATGAAAACGTAACTTTTAATGTGTTTGATGCAATGAAGTTTCCGTGGAAGTGGATTCATGTTTTAGTTTGGATGTGGTGGAAGAACTGTTGTAGAGTCATGGAAGAAAACATCCCAGAATTACCTTAGCGGTGTATAGCCAAATCGAAAACGGTAGAGGTAGAAGAATCAACAAGGAACGATTGTGCTAGAATGTTAGAAGCACTTCAACCGATAGGAGAGTCAAGATGCAGAATTTGAGGAGTTTGATTTTGACAAAGAGAGGGCAAGGAAAATAATAAAGAAGCTCCAAGGCTTGAGCGAAACCCTTACCACCTCACCTCAAATATGTCTATCTGGAGACTCGAAAACTTTTCCGGTGATAATAGTGCAGATTGAATGCCTTAGAGGAAGAGAGGTTGATTAGAGGTGGAGGGAACATGACTAGCAATTGGATGGACATTACGGACATTAGAGGTATCTCACCCTCATTTTGCATGCATAAGATTCTCATGGAGGATGACTTTAAGCCGAGGTACAACACAACGGAGATTGAATCCTTCAATGAAGGAAGTGGTGAGAAAGGAGGGGGAAACTCTTAGATGCGGGGATCATCTATCCGATTTTCGATAGTCCATGGGTGAGCCCGTACAAGTTGTTCCAAAGAAAGGAGGGATCATTGTTGTGAAGAATGAGAGTAATGAGTTGATTCCACAAGGACGGTAACGGGTTGGAGAGTGTGCATTGATTACCAACTGAACGAGGTGATAAGGAAGGATCATTTTCCATTGGCCTTCATTGATCAGATGTAGAGAGGTTGGCAGGACATGTATATTATTGCTTCCTGGATGGCTATTCAGGATATAACAAATTGCCATCGCTCCGGAGGATCAAGAGAAAACGACCTTCACTTGCCCCTACGGCACCTTTGCTTACCGAAGAATGCCGTTTGGGTTATGCAATGCACCAGCAACATTCCAAGATGCATGATGTCAATCTTTGGGGACATGGTGGAAAAATTACATAGAGTTTTCATGGATGACTTCTCAGTTTTCGGATCATCATTTGATAACTGTCTAACAAATTTGTCTCTTGTTTTGCAGCGGTGTAAGGAAACAAATTTGGTGCTGATATTGGGAGAAAGTCACTTCATGGTCCAAGGGGAATAGTGCTCAGGCATAGGATTTCCAAGGATGGGATTGAAGTTGATCGGGCAAAGACAGAAGTGATTGAGAAGCTACCACCACCATAAATGTCAAAGCAGTCCGAAGTTTCTTGGGCATGCGGGGTTTTACAGACGCTTCAAAGGATTTTCAAAGATCTCTAAAAACCTTTGCAATTTATTAAATAAAGATGTTATTTTTGATTTTAATGATGATTGCATGCATGTTTCCTAACTTTGAAAAAATTACTAGTATCTGACACCTATTATTGCAGTTCCGATTGGGGACTGCCCTTTGAACTAATGTGTGATGTAGTGACTTTGCTTTAGGGTAGTATTAGGACAGAAAAAAATAAAGTGTTGCATGTAATTCAGTATGCTAGCAAGACACTCGTTGATGCACAACTGAATTACCCACCACATGAAAGATTATTGGCTGTTGTGTTTGCTTTTGACAAATTTCGTTCTTACTTATTAGGTGCGAAGGTGATCGTTTACAGGACCATTCAGCACTCAGACACCTACTGGCGAAACAAGAAGCAAAACCTCGGTTGATAAGATGGATTCTACTAATTCAAGAGTTGAGTTAGAGATTCGAGACAAGAAGGGGTCGAAAAATGTGGTAGCTGACATTTGTCGAGAATTGAGAGACCAATAGAGGGAAATGAGTTGGAAATGCCAATTTCAGAAACATTTCCAGATGAGAGCTGAGAGAGTGGAAGAAGCACCATGGTATGCGGACTTTGCAAATTATCTATCATCAAGGGTGCTCCCAAGTGGTATGACATTTCAACAGAAGAGGAAATTTTCTCTGATTAAAATACTACTTTTGGGAAGAGCCGTTCCTGTACAGGCACTGTACGGATCAAATGATACGGAGATGTGTCCCGGAGGAAGAAATGGAGAGCATTTTAAGGCATTGTCATGAGAAGGAAGTGGTGGCCATTTTGGGGAGCTAGAACAGCAGCAAGGGGCTACAATCTGGGTTTATTGGCAACCTCTTTAAGGATTCCTTCCGGATGATTCAGGAGTGTGACCAATGTCAACGGATGGGAAATATTTCAAAAAGAGATGAAATGCCGTTGAACATCCTGGTGGTTGAAATTTTTGACGTGTGGGGGATAGATTCATGGGTCCTTTCAAGTTCTTTGGGAACATGTATATCTTAGTAGCGGTGGATTATGTGTCGAAATGGGTTGAGGCAGTTGCATTGCCAACTAATGATGCTAGGGTGGTGATTACTTTCGGGAGGAAGATATTTTCTCAAGGTTTGGTGTACCACGAGCAATCCTAGTGATGGAGGATCGCATTTTTGCAATAGCAATGGAGCATTGCTGAGTAAGTATGGAGTTACCATAGAGTTGCAACACCTACCATCCACAAACGAGCGGGCAAGTGGAACTGTCGAATAGAGAAACTTAAGGGAATTTTAGAAAAAAAGTAATGCCTCGAGGAAGGATTGGTCACGGAAGTTGGACGATGCTTTATGGGCTATAGCACTGCCTTCAAAACCCCAATTGGTATGTCTCCGTTTAGATTGGTTTATGGGAAAACGTGCCACTTGCCGGTTGAACTTGAACATAAGGCATACTGGGCGCGCAAGCAATTGAACATGGACTTGAAAGCCGCAGGAGAGGAGAGAATGCTGAATTTGAACGAGCTTGATGAGTTTCGTCTTGAAGCATATGAAAATGCCCGGAATTATAAAGAGAAGACTAAAAGGTGGCACGACAGCACATCCGGGTCAAGGTTTTTGAAGTTGGACAGAAAGATTGTTGTAACTCAGATTTAGGCTTTTCCCCAGAAAACTTAAGTCTCGATGGTCGGACCATTCACTATTACGAAGATACATGCATCCGGGCAGTGGAAAGTCACACATGAGGAAAAGGGCACTTTCACGATTAAGGACAGAGGTTGAAGCCATACATTGGGGGGTGATGAGTTGCAAGTTCACCCAATCCGACTTGAAATTCCAACCTAAATGATGGAGAGAGTCAAGCCTTCGACTATAAACAAGCGCTTCTTGGGAAGCAACCCAAGTGTTTTTAGCTTTTTGGTTAATTTTAGTTGTTCAAGTTTATTTATTTCATTTTCAGTTGTTTAAAATTGATGTTTTTTGTTTTGGGTGTTTAGGTGAAGTTTGAGCCAAAGGAAGGTATAGAAAATTTCCAGAGCCGCGGCGAAGAGACATGAAGAAAACCAGGTTAGCTCCTGGAAATTTCGCCGAGGCGAAGTAATTGTAGTCCAGCGGCGAAGAAAAGGAAGTACGTTGCTGAAAAATTGGCTAAGGCATTTCGCGCGGTGAAGAAATTTTCTTCGCTGAGGCGAGGTAAGCCTGTGCTCTTGGGAAGATTTCGCCCCGGCGAGAGATTTGTCTTCGCCGAGGCGAAACCTAGGGATTTTTTTTTAGGGTTCATGAACGATGAACTTCGGCGGCGAAGATCCTTCTTCGCCGCGGCGAAACCTGGAAAAGTTGATTAGGGTTTATGATTGATGAACTTCGCCGCGGCAAAGATTCTTCTCGCCGCGGCGACGAGCTGTTTCTATAAATACGTTTATACTTCTCTCATTTTTCACGCCGCCTTGCATTTTGAGTTGAGAGAAATTTTTCCAACTTTCAATCTTCACTTCTATTTTGCTTTTCCAACCAAAATTATCACTTTACAACATTCCTAAACACCAAAACAACCCGTATCAACAACAAATTTCACAAAAATTTTTGGATCGAAAATGGGGCTTTCTTGTTTGGATCGTTTGGGTCAATTGGTGGTGCAAAACTCTTCATATTGGTAAGATCTCGAAAACCCAAAGCTTTATTTTGGAAAATTCTGTCTATAATCATAGATCTAAGAATTTTGTGAACTTTTGACTTGAGAAATTTGGGTGTGTGAGTTGTGATTGTGATTAATGTTGAGAAGTTTGTGAACAAATTGATTGTTAGAAGTGTGGGTGTTGTTTTTGGAGTGTTTGTGTTGAATTGAAATATCGTAGTTGGGGGTTGAATTACGAATTTTTGGAAGTGTGGATTGTTTTTGCAAGTTTGACGTGGAATTATTTTAAGGGTATATGGCTGGAAACCAGTAACTGCCTTAAAAACTGCCTAGCAGCATTTGGCGACCTGGGTTTAAAAACGCCGCGTACACCTTAAAATAGAAAACAAAATCGTAGTTTGGGGGTTGAAATGGAATTTTTGGAGTGTGGATTGTTTTTGCAGGTTTGACATGGCTATGTGTTTGTAGATCAAATTCCTTGGGGTTAACAGTGTGGATGAATTTCAGTGAATCAATGGTCCGAAAATTAAGCATAAGAGCAAGGGGAAGAACATTGACAAAGGTTTGTGAACGAGGGGGCCGTAAACGTTATGAGGAGGTGATCAAAGGAAAGGATAAGGGTTTCATCCTGAACGTGGATTGACAGCACCACAATCTGTGGACTGGAGTAGGGGTAGACGTTGGGACATGTTCATGCGTGCTCCTAATGTGCAGGCTGTAGAAACGTTGGTGGAGAGTTCTATGCCAACTTCCCGAAAGTCAGGATGGGATGTGTTTGTACGAGGGGAGGATGTGCCATTCTCAGCAAAGGATATCAACAACTTCTATAACTTGCCCGCCATTTCCGTTCGTGGATGAGTATGTGGCGTTCAAAAGATCAGCCTATGAGGATGTATTATCTTGCCGGTCATTGCGAAACCTGGGGCCATGGGAAGTATCTAAAAAAACAGAAAAAGACACTCAAAGGAACACAGTGACACCAATGGCTCGGCTTGGCAGTGTAAACTAATGCTGAGATGCACTACAGCATAGTGACTCATGAGAAGGCAGAATTGCTCTACTCTATTGCCACAGGAAAGAGTATGGATGTGGGAGACATCATTTATGACAGTGTCAGGATAGCATCCCAAAAGGGGGGATCAAGTTACTGTTTCCGCCTCTCACAGCCATGTGCCTAAAAAGGGGGTCAGGTTCAAGATGATGAGCCACGTATTCATCCAGCTCCAACTCTAGATGCGACTATCAAGAAATACTGACCGAACGGAAGCTGCCCAACCAAGAGCAGGGGCGAAGAGAGGAACGAGCATGGCCACATCATCCCGTCCACAGGGTCACAAAAGAGAGATGCAAGAAATGATGGGCATGATGAAATATATGAAGAGACGACAGGATTGAGGATGGAGCAGACACAGAGCATTCATGAATTGCTGACAGACAGCTTCAAGGAGCTGAAGGTTGACACTTCCGCATAAATGGGTTGACTGGAACTCAGATGATGGCGGAATCAGAGGAAGACGAGGAAGATGAAGATGAAGAAGAGGAAGAACAAGACTGAACCGGAGCACCGTATGTTTTGTTTATTGCTTTCATTTAAATTTTTTTTTTGTCAGTTGAAATTAAACTCATTTATTTTGGTTGATTGGTTTTTTTTTTTTGTTAGTTGTTTAGTTGATGTTTTTAATAGTAGTGTTTAAAGGGCGAGATTAGGTTGTAATACTTTCAATTTAGTTGTGAATTCGTTCTAACCTGAGGGACACCACAAATTATTGTTTTGACAGATTTTGGATGATGAAAAGTCGAGAACGGTGGAACATTGTGGAGCGACAATTCATGACTTATAAAGGGGCATCTCGTACCTTTATATTGTCTTTTGTTTTATTTTCTCTATTCCTGACTTATGCATAATGGAACATTGGGGACAATGTCATATTAGTTGGGGGTAGGGAATAGATTTTGAGTTTAAGGGTATATTGGTGGAAACCAGTAACTGCCTTAAAAACTGCCTAGCAGTACTGGCGACCTCGGGTTAACAACGCCGCGTACACCTTAAACTGTAAAATCTATTTTAAGGGTATATTGGCTGGAAACCGTAAATGCCTTAAACATGGCTAGCAGTACTTGGCGACCTAGGGTTTAACAATGCCGGTACACCTTAAAATTGAAAAAAAAAAAAAAAAACGTATTTTTGTGTTGCATTTTTCTTTTAGTTGTTTTGTTTTGCGATGATGAGTTGTATAAATCAATGATGAGATAAGATGTTGAATTTTTATTGTGAGAAATGTTAAGCATGCTTCAAGTTATGTTTATGACTGGATTTTGATTGAGGTTTGTTGAGGGGTTCAACCACGATTTTCATTTTTTCGGCATGCTTAGATTCATTTTATGCGATTAGGCAAAGTCTTGATAATGTTGGTGGACTCTAGAACCTAGTTGAGAAATGCTTGAGGCGAAATTCTAGGAGTACATGGTTGAGGAAATGATTTAGGCATTTTTCGGAACGTTTGAGCCTTTCTAGCCAACCCATGAATGAAATTATCCCTAGTCACCCATTTGAGCCATTTTAACTTTGCTTATTTTTCTTGGAAAACAACAGAATTATAAATTCCTTGTTGCCCTAAACACTGTATCGTACCCTTAGGAGAATTCGGTCTCGTGCAAAACAAAGAACGAAACGAGTGTAAAAATGAGTAAAAGATTAGTTTGGGGTTAAGAGAAGAAGAATGAAGAAGAGACCAAAAAGAAAGATGTGGGGGGTTGAGAGAAAAGAAATAAAACAAAGGAGGTAGTCACCTCAATTCAATTCTATGATTGTGTGTCTAAAAAAAAAACAAAAAAAAAAAATAAATAAAAAAAAAAAAAAATAAAAATTTGAACACAATGCGGCCTAGTTTAAGGGTTATACCGGTGGAAACCAGAACCTGCCTTAAAAACTGCCTAGCAGTATTTGGCGACCTCAGGTTTAACAAACGCCACGTACACCTTAAACGAGTCTCCCTTGCATTTATGGTATCAAAAGTTTTAAGGATAGGCGTTTGAAGGCTGTGAACTAGTGGACATGGCGATTGGCGTTGAGAAAGTGTGGGTTGAGTGTTTTAGTTTTGTTTAGGACAAACGAGTTCTCTTGCTTTGTTCCTATCCTTTTATTGGAGCCCATGACCCGAGCCTAACGACAAGCTTTTAAAGACCTTTTGATTCTCATCTGTGTTTAGTCATTAGTGGAGAGTAGTTTGATATTTAGGCTTATGGAGTCTGCCACCATTTGATAAACTTTACAATTTTTGCATAAAATATCCGGGAAGTTGGATGTGGATTGAAGTGGGGATCACCTACTTGGTGGACCGATTGAGGAAGACAGTCGATGTAGCTTATAACTTCTTAGAGTGTCGAACATTTCCTGATAATAATTTTTCAACAATTTTGGAGACATGTGCAATTTCTAGGCAATTACTGTGGAAATTGAGTTTTGTTGATTTTGGTTTTTCAGTTGTTTGTGTGCTTTCATGTTTTTGTTTTTGTTTGTGTCTTTGTTTTCGTTAGTTTTGTACTGTATGCTCGGGGACGAGCATCTCTTAGTTTGGGGGTAGTGATAATCCGTAAATTATACAGTTTTATTTGATCTTTTTATTGGATTTCAGGTACTTTCTAATGCATTCTTACCTGAATTTGTGCTTAATTCTTACTTTTCGTGTTTCAGGTTAAAATGGATTTTTGAGCGAATAAAGACAAAATTGGATAGTTTTGACTCAGAAATGAGCGGATCTCAGAAGATAGGAGAGTTCCAGGCAGGACAAAGCACGATGAAGCTTGTTTCCAAGGAAGAGAGCCGAAAATCGAAGAATCGAACGAAGAAGCAAGCAGGTGGCAGTTCTGTAAATTTCAGAACCTTTTGAAGGAGCTTCGCCCGGCGAAGAAATTGTCTCGCCGCGGCGAAGTAGGCCAAGGACGACATGGGATTTTCATTCTTGCCGGGGCGACAGTCAACTATTTAGTTTGTAAACGCACAGTTTCGGGTTGTGCGTGTTTTGGTGGGTTTTTGGACTTAGTATAAAAAGAAAAACTTAACCTTTTGTAAAAGGGGTCTTCAGCTTTTTAGGTTTAGCCGTTTTTACACTTTTCTTAGAGTAAAGCTTGTAGTTTTCGGATTGTGAAGGGAAGATTCAGATTTTTGCTAGAAGATTCATCTTTTGGGGAGATCTCTTATCTTTCATCTCAGTTTCATTATGTTTAACTTGTTTATTCTATTTTTGTTTTTGTAGTACTAATTTAGCTATGAACTAATTTCTATGGGTTAGGGTTTTGATGTAGTTTGGATTTATATGGGTTAGTATTTGATGGTTTATTCCATGTGAATAAGCTTTGGTTGTGTGTATTCTGAAATTAGTGCTGTATGTGATGAACATGATGAGATTGAGAAATAATTCATGTTAGGCTTCTTGGGTAATAACACTTATAGTATTGGATGCTAGAGATAGATTCAAGAATTAATGAAATCAATTTAGGATTCTTATGCTTAATGAATTTAGAATTATTAACCTTCAATTTGTTGGGTGCGGAATGTTAATAAGAATGAATAGGAAAACATAGCCGAGAGGGTATGTTAACATTTTAGTGAATCCGATTTACAACCATCGCGCATGAATGTGAAAATAGTGTAAATCTTAGGTTTAACCCATAAAAGTCCAAACGAAGGCAAAAACCTACCCGTTTACTTGAATTGATATTCTGTGTTTCATTTTGCTTCTTAGTTAAGATTTAATCGGTTGTTTAATTTCAGTTTTGTTTTCTTTTTCATTAAAATTTGCTCCCACCAATCCAAAGAATTCGATTACTTCAACTTGATAACATTAGGAAACTTAGTGATTTGCTACAGTCCTCGTGGGAACGATATCCTACCCATCACTTTATTACTTGAGCGACTAGTGCACTTGCTAGTTTTGCATGTTATAGTAAACACGCATCAATTACCTAACTAGATCCCAAATATTTGTGAATATTAGACAACATACCTAACTTACCTATCATGTGATTAGAAGCTCAAGTGTCAGATGTCCACTCTATATAAAAAACAGCGTTGTGTAAAGTAAGAGCTACAAGAGCTGAGGAATCTCCTCATTTTGATGAGACTTTTTGGGTATCCACAAGTGAAACTTGACAATATGACCCACTTTTCCATAGTACTTGCATTGTTGTTCACGATATAGAATTATTTCAATAGAAGTCATACGACATTCACCTGGTGGTGGAGGACGACGTTGTTGAGTCAAAGAAGTAGAGTTATTTGAGAAATTCTAATTTTGGTTCCTAGGTTATTGTGCTTGGAATCCATGTCCAATGGACATGAACTACTTTGAGTTGCCATGGTGTCCTAAGAAAAGCTATTGTGTGCGTTGTTGTTGTTGGCCATAGAATGCCAAATGAGGAGTGAATTGTGAAGTTGGAACATCTGCACGACTAGAGAACCAACTGTGCTGTTGATCAAAGTTTTGAAGTTAAGAGACCAGTTCAGAGTATGATGGTCGTGGAGGCTTTAGCATGGTAGTTGTGAAGGTTTCATACTGAGGGCCGAGACTGGTGAGAAGGCAAAAAACTTTTTCTTTGTCAAAAACAGATTTCCCAATGGCTGCAAGGCTGTCATGTAGTCCTTTGAAGGTACGAAGGTGTTCCCCAATGGTTTTGTCATCTTCTTTGTGTAGATATGTTACCTATTGACAGAGTGAATTTGCGTTCTTGTGAATCTTGAGCATATTCGTTTTTGAGTACTTCTCATACTGCACGGGTTGTGTCTAGGCCAACAATGAGTCCAAAAGTTTCTTTAGAAAGTGTTCCGATGATCCACCCACAAAGGAGACGATCAGACTTTCACCAAGCAATGAAGTTATATGTTAGTTTTGGTATAAAATTTTATGTATCTTTTGTGTTGGTTGGATCAGGTGTGGTGTATTTGGTGGGAGTAGGATCTTCATTAGTGAGATGGCCAGCCAATTCTTGGCTTTTTGCAAGAGCCAAGGCTTGTTCACACCACAAGTGATAATTATTTTGAGATGTGAGTCTGATTGTGATAAAGTTGCCAACATTAAGAGATAGTGAAGTCATGGTGGAAGAGAAGAGTGCATTGTGTTGTATCGAGTGCTCACAATGGCTTTGATACCAAGAAGAGAATTCAAAAAGCTATGTATTTGTTCTTTTATTGAATAAAAATGTGTTGCACTGTTAACATGAGCACTACTCGTACAATGATTTATATAAAATAAATAAATTAACTACTCTTTATTATTTCCATAAGAACTCTATTGTTGAATGGAATGCATTTGGACTTGAATTTTATCTGATGCATTATTTTCGAATGTTCGACTAATTCAATAGTGTTGGTGATCCATGTGTGATCTTCTTATCTTGTTGGACTATCTTTTTGTATGAATTCGTTGACCCCAAGTCTTCTTGACCACTTAAATTTTCTCTACTGATTTTTAGATCATTGTGAGGATTTTCATCCTTATCACTCCAAGATTTCTGGGCCTCCTTATTACTCCTTTGATCCTTAACGATTTTGTTGCCAAGTTGTAAGATATTGCTAACAGTAGAAACTGTAAGTGGCAAATTATAGATGGCAAGTTGTCAATTATTCTATGTTGAAGGGGGTGTAATGGAAATAACTTTAATGGAGCCTTATCAGAAGTTAAAAGAATAGGGTGTTCTATGAGCCTGTGAAATGCTGAAACCTCATGGAGGTCTGCATAATTTACTCTAAGTGATAATTTAGAAAATATATGTTTAGTTATATATAAAGAGTAATAATAATAGTAATAACAGTAATAATACAATGGTGTAGACAATTAAATAAATTGTTAAATATATATACATAAAATTTATTGTATAAAAACAGTAATAAAGTTAATATTAAATAATAAACATTATATTGAATAAGGAAAGTTATAAAACCTATATTTTCAATTATTTTTAATATTTTCGTAATATTAATTGTATACTACTAATATTTAATAAAATTTCATAATATATACAAAGAAGTATTTTTAAATTAAATTATATAATTTTTATTAAATAAGAAATTTATAATACAAAAACTTGGAGTAAATATATTTTATGATTTTATATTAAACAAAAATTTTAATTTTATAAACACATATTTCTTATAGTTTATCACATTGATATAGTATTTCAATTGTTGGGCATTTCATGAAATATGTCTGAAGTACGAGTGATTTTGGCCTGTGGTACTCATCTGATTCTAATAGTTGTTTGGTTGGATATAGTGATGTAGATTAGGGAGGAAGTTTGGATGATAGGAAGAGTACTTCGAGTGGATGTTTCTATCTTGTAAACAATCTTATGACATGGTACAACAAGAAACAAAATGCAATCTCCTTATCCACAGTCGAGGCTGACTACATTGCCACAAGAAGTTGTTGCACTCAAATTTTATGGTTAAAGCAAATGTTGAATGATTATGGTATTGACCAAGATTGTGTGACAATATTTTGTGATAACACGAGTGCCATTAACATATCTAATAATCCAATCTAGCATTCTAAGACTAAGCATATTGACATAAGACATCATTTCATTAGAGAGTTAGTTGAGGAGAACATCACTGCACTTGCTCATGTGAACACAAAATCCCAACTGGCTAATTTATTTACAAAAGCACTTGACTATGATACTTTTGTTTTCTTGAGGAAGTCCATTGGACTACTTCAACTTGAATAGTTTTTTCATTTCAGTTGATGAATAAAGCATGAACATGCTACTTTTATTTTTGTTTGTCAAGTCTATTTTGATCTATGCTAGCATTCTAATTGTCATTTATTTTCTCTTATTTGTGTGCTAACTTTTATATGTTGTGTCCACTGAGACTCTCTCTATAACATGACCTTATTGCATCATGAGTTGATTGTCCATTCTTGTCACTATTATGAAAGAGCTACCTTGCATGAAGTGTGAAAGTTGTTTTGAGTAATTTTCTGATTTGTAAAGACCCCTATACTTTGGAAAATATACCATTAATAGGACTACCTTCTTGAAAGTGTGAAAGCTACATTTTGGTTATGTTTATGAGAGTTATTTGCCCTTTGATCAAAATGAAAAAAAAAAAATCTTTATTTCCTATGCTGATAAAGAAAAATTCAAAATATCGTTAGGTGTGAGGGAAGGGGGAGCTTCTCTTGCAAATATCTAAAATTGATCAATATGTCATTTTACCCCCTTGAGGACACTAATATACACTAAGACAAGCTCTTGGAAATTTATCTCACTTGTGTGTGATTGAGAAAGTGTTATTTTGATTGCATAATGTTGACAACTTCCTTTTGAGCTTTTTTGTGCTTTTTTAAGATTGAAAAATTTGATTTATTAGGATGAATTGCACAAATTGACTATCTTGACCTTCAAAAATTCATGTGAAACATTTCATAATTCTAATTTTATGCTTTTTAATTTTTACTCAATAAAGTCTAGTCTTTTGAAAATTTCTGATATTCTTTTGGGATGCTGTGTGCTCACACGATTGCATATGTACACTCATTTAGGATAGAGTCCTATTTTTGGTAAAACTCTTTTTCAAGATATCAGAATTGCCGCTTGCCTTAACTGTGCTGCCCCTTTTATTCCTTGCATCAGTCTTCTTTTTTCTAAAACTCTAATAGCACCGACTATTTCCTCTATTCCTTACGATTTTTCTTCTCTCAATTTTTTTCATTTTTCCTGTTCGCACATGGAATTAAGGAAAAAAGCAATGGAGGACCCTATAAGAAAAGACAAATCCTTGGGAAAGGGATTCCTGACTATGAAGAAAGCCAGATTACGGAGTCAAATGTAGCCTGAAAACCCTTCTCCTCCAGCAAACGATTCAAATTCTGAAGAGGAAGTCAAGAGAATGAATCAAATCATTCAACCTCCACAGTTCGACCCTTATTTTCAGTGACCATCAAACCTCGAAACACTCACAGAGTGATTCTGCCCCTACCTCAATGAAGAAGACGCCTGAAAAATCCTCTTTGGCATCAAACAACACCTTAGAGAACATGCTGATTGTCGGTCTGAAATCGCGCAAAGAAGGTTCATCAAAGGGCACGACTTCAAAGTCTCTAACTCCTGCAGGCTTGGTGAAAAAGAAAGGAAAAGCCGCCATGGAGGAGCCTTCTTCTGGTAAAATCTCACCTTTTGTTTTACCTACTGCTGAAATAGATTTAGGAGCCACATTGTCAAGAAGACAATTGTGAGTGAAGCAAATGTTAGACTATAAGACTTTGATGAATTCAATGCTTTAATGATAGAAAGAAACTGTCTTTAGGTTGACTGCCCCTATACAAACTCTTGTCCAAGAATTTTATGCAAATTTTGGGTTTGACAATGCTGCCTCAAAATTGAACAAACATGATGATAGAGTTTATGTTAGAGGACATTGGGTCCTGTTTACAAAAAATGTAGTGAGGGATGCTCTTGGTTTGAAGAAGAACAAAAAGAATTTTGATTTGAAAAGCTTAGACTTAGAAAAAATTGTCAAAGTCATCACTGGTGGATCAGTTGTTGTTTGTAATACCTTCTTTCTAGCTAGTATACTTGAAAAATACAATATGATAAAAATACATAAGCATAAAAGTGAAAAGTAATAGGCCTAAAAATTTCTTTACTTTATATATAATTCTGTACATAAACAAAAGTAACATATACAATAGCTTAAAAAACAGTGGACAGTAGTGCCATTTCTCTCTGCTTCTCGACGTCCATCCGACCGCTTCTCACCTATTTCCTACAAAAACATTTAGAAACAACGGGCTAAGCACTAATTGCTCAGTAAGTAAATCCGCTATTCTTCTATTTCCGTTGCTCAATCTTTGAATTCTTTCCTTACATTACTCTTTTTCTTCGTCTTCATTCTCTCTTTGTTATTTCTATATTCTTTGACTCTTTCTAGTTCTCACTCTTCTTTCATTCTAACTTTCTTTGTTCTTTCTTTCTAATTCTCTCTGTTCTTTCTTTCTTCTAATTTCTCACTATCCATGATAGGACTCATGGTATCATGCATGGATGAGATGCAAATGCACAAATGCATAGAGATGCATTCTCTATTTTCTTTTTTGTTTTTTCTTCTGTTTTCTTTCTACTCTTTTGTTTCTTCTTCTCTTCTCTTCTCTTCTTTTCTTTTCTTTCCTTTCTTGCTTGCTTATTCTTTCTTATTCTTATTCTTTGTCGATCGAATTCAGTTGGTGCATGGATTCGAAACTCTGGCCGTGTGAATGAGTACAATCCTCATCTACATGCACTCTTACGGACTGTACAAATTCTTTTCTTCTTAGGCCACTCATTTAAGGTGGCGTGCATGTAGGTATTTCTTCTGGGTACATCCCTCATCCACATGCACTCTTATGGTCCGTACAAATTCTTCTTCTTATTCTTAGGTCGCTCACTAAAGGAGGTGTGCATGTGGGAATCTTCTTATTCTTTCACTCACGGGTTCCCATCGCAACAACCTGTTATTTTCTTCTTTTAAAACATTCTAGCTTTTTCTTTCTTTCTCTTTAGTCTTTAAGTTCTTTATTCTTTAGTTCTCATACAAATGCACATGTTTGCATGTAGATGATTCATGCTTATTATTCTTTCTAGATGCAAATATTTGATGCAAGAATGCCATGTAGCATAATAAGAAGTCTTTCTCTATCAGCTACAAGCTCATATCAAGATCACAAATAAATACACTCATACATACACTTCTCTTGGACATTTCATCAAACATAATGCATGCATACTCAAATTCTATTTTAACTATACTTATACTTCTTTCTTAAGCCACCAATATTTGGAGTAAAACTCCGTTAAATCAACACTAAACCTGGCTAGGAAAAATACACTTTATAATTCTTCTCTAACTCTTTCTAAATTCAACCCAACTTCTATCAATCACCACACAACAACTTCCACTTCTCATGGTTAAATTCTACTCATCCACAATCATCAATCTCATCAACAATTCTCAAAACATAAGCACATACATTCATATAAAATCTCTACACAATTGATTTCTTAAATCATAACTTGGGTTGAATTTACTTACCTTGAACTTGAGTACTTCCACTAGAATCTTTCTTTCTTTGGTAGACTTGGTCTTTCTCTAAAACCCTGAGCATAAAAACTATAAGAATTCAACACTTTAAAAAAAATAATCTCATATCTATTACAAGAATTCTTACCGTTGGATACTTAGGATTAAATCTCTACCAAAAATCCAACCAAAAGTCCCCTAAATCTCTTTGGAAATTGATGAAGGAATTGAGAGAATTTGAGGTTGAAGGTGGCGTGAGAGAGAGTAAAGAATGATAGGGTTTGTGGTCTTGAACCCTTAATATCTTATATTAATAGGCACACTTTCCCATTTTTCCCTTACACTTTCTTAAAAATTCCATCTTTGCCCTTTAATCAATTACACAAAGGCCCTTACCTTCATTGCATTTTCCATGAAATTTCCTTACTTTTCATTCCCGAGATTTACAACTAATTAGGGGTAGAATGGTCACTTTGCCCTTAAGAAAATTTCTCTAGAATTTTCTTAAGAATTCTAGCCAACTCTTTGCCTCGGCGAAAAATTCCAGAGCATACGTCGCCGCAACGAGCTTTCTTCTTTGCCGCGACAAAGTTTGCAATTCACAACTTCGCCATTCTCCACCTTAAAACAAGCAACACTATGGGCAAACAGGCAACACTAAGAGTATATAGGCTTAACTAAGAGCAAACAAGCATAAATAAGTGACGTACCTCAATGTGGGCATTACACTGTTTGGCTGAGAACTAGTGTTCTTCAGCCTGATGTTCTCACACCGTTTTACATATTACTATTTAAAATCTTATTGAAAAATTGGTCCCCTTCAATGCACAATTCGACTGTCAGAACTAAACAAGCACAACTCCTTTATGGAATTTTTTAAATGAAAAATATTGACTTGGATGAATATTGACTTGGCTGAGTTGATTTTCACTAGTATTAGAGTTGCAGCCATCACTCAATCATCTTAGAGTTTTTTGCTTTCCTTCCTTACTTTACAAAATCATTTCCACTTACAAGCCTAAGTCATATGGAGTGGAACCTTTAAGGATAAATATTCACCAAGAAGTTTATTAGAAAGCTAAAAAGCATTTGCCATCATCTTCCTCAATTGATCACGTAATGACTAACACTTTGCAGTCCAAGCTTTTTGTTGCCATGCAGGATTTGGAGACTTCAATGAAGTCTGTCCTTCAATATGTGAAGGAAATTCCCACTTCTCTCTGCTCACAGATGGACAAAATGGAGGCTGGTCTGAAAAAGAAGAAAAAGAAGAAAGAGAAAATTGTTCAGAATGAGGCTGTTGATAGGAAAGAGATAGGTTGTGAGAAGAATAAGAAAAGGTACTAAAGATGATGATCAAGAACCTTTTGAAGGTGCAACTGCTCAAACAGATTCTCCTATGCACACTACTCTATTGTCTTTCTAGAAGTTCAATAGATGACTCATATGTCACCATCATTGCCCTTCCACAACACAAAACCAAGAGAAAATTAGTTGCTCTTCTCTACCATCCTGAAAGTCGTCAAGTATGAACAAAGAGGGAGAGTAAGAAGCATGGGGGAGTTATAGTTTTATTTGTGTTTTTTTTTTTTTTGTGTTCTTGTTATGACTATTGGATAAATTTAAAATCTTGTGATATCTTGTGTTATCTCTCCAAAGGGGAGTTTGTTATTTTGTTTGCTACCTTTTAAAACTCCTTAGTTATCTTGCTTTGACCTTTTTATCAGTTTTATTTACTAACCATGTGTTTACATTTTTGTTGTTTTGGTTATCTTGTTTTCATGTTTGTGTGTGCAAATCTGTAGGTCTTAAATGGTTGATTTAGACAGGTTTGCCCTTCATCTTTTTTATTATGTTCTTTGTTCATAAGTTTGACAAAGGGGGAGAATGTAGAATATTTATTTTTGTCAAACTTATGAATTGTGTGTGCACAATAATTATGTGTGCACACTAGCTGCCAATCCTTTTATTTGGCTTGTCTCATCTATTGTCTGTATGCACATCAATTCTTAGTGCACATAGTTTTCCAAACATGTGTCTTGGCTTGTTTCGTCTTGAGTGTGTGTGCACAACGGTCTGTGCTTACACTCTTGCTTCAAACTTTTTGTAACCCGACATGAGTTGTATATCTGATAAAGAGAAAAAGATTATGTTTATCTTTGTCTCTTGATATTCAGGACCTCTTTACATGTGTCATATTTTCCTTAAGTGGTCCTGGGGAATAAAGTTATCTTTCCCAATTTATTTTGTGGTCCAAACCAAAAGAAGGAATACTTTCCTTATTTGGACAAACATGGGATAGCTCCTTGTTGGTTGACATGGCACTGTATTGTTAAGCAAGAAATCATTCATTATATAATACTCTTTCTTGTGTAAATGAATCTAACCTTTTGATCTCTTATTTCATTTTACTCTGAATTTCTTAGAGTACTCTTTCTCTTAAGGTTCAAGGTTCATTTTCCATTTTGTGCCAAAACCTCACCATATCAAACATAGACTTGATGACTACTAGAATGTGGTTCCTCTGCTGATGCTGGTGCGTGGTGTCGATGGTTGAAGCTTGGTGGTTTACAAGCTGTTTTGGGGTGTGTTCCTGACAAGAGGAAGCTCCAAGGAGTTGCTAGACGTTAAGGATTCAAAGTGTAGTGCTAAGTGTAAAGTTGAATAGGGAGTTCTTTTTATTGTCACTTAGATTAGCTTTGAACTATATGTTATAATGTGTTTTTAACTTAGTGGATTGCTTTTATCTAGACAAGGTCTCATGGATGTAGGCTAAAATTGGATTTAGTCGAACCATGTATATGGCTGTGTTCTTTACTTTTTGCGCTTATGTTTGTTGTGCTAAAAAAGGGAAAATCTTTTAATCAACTTGGTAATATTCCGCTGCACGTTAAAATGGGTAATCCAAAACCAAAGTAGTCTTAACCAATCCCCAACAATTTTCTTCTTTAGTTACAGTTTGGGAGACATGGAAAAGATAATTTTCTTCTTTTTCTTCAGAAAAATTAGCTTGATGATTTCTTTTAGATTGGCACTCTTTTTCAACATGCCCTAATTTTTTACGGTTTCTATATTGTGATTTTTCTTTAAACCAACAATCTTTTTCCAAGTGACTTTTTCTATTGCAAATTCCACATAGAGGAAAATTTCTTTTATTTTCAAAGTGTTTATCTTGATTTTGATTTTGATTTTTAAAGTTTTCTATGGTTTTTCTCCCACTTTCTTTCAATTTTTGAGACCGCATATTTGTTTTAGATGGAAGCACATTTTCTGTAGTATTTTTATTTCACCTATTTAATCTTTTTTCATGTGCTTCAAGAGAGCCCATTAGTTCAGTGGGTGTTAATTTTTCTAAAATCTTTAGATTCTTCAATAGCAGAAATTACCAAATCATATTTTTCAGTGCAAGTTATTAGTATTTTTCGTACTATTTCCTTATCAATTATATTTTCTCCATAGGCTCTCATTTGATTTACTAATTCTTTTATTCTTGAATAGTAATATTTAGGACACTCATTATCTTCCATTTTAAGATTTTCAAAATCTCTTCTAAAAGATTGAAGTTTAATAGTATGTACCTTTTCAGATCCCTGAAACTCTTCCTGCAACGTATCCCACGCTTCTTTGGCAATTGTCACACCCATAATTCGCAAAAAAATTTCTTCTGACATTGCTTGCTGAAGAGAAAATAATGTTTGGGAGTCTTTTTATAAACTCTCATCAAGTGCTTTCTTTTGAGTAGTTGTGAGAGTGGAAGTGTCTTCAGGAACAATTAGTCCCTTTTCAATTACTTTCCTCAAATTTTGGGAAGGAAAATAGGTTCTCATTTTGATGGATCAAGAATCATAGGGTCATTTGTTTTATTATTTTGGATAAGATTTTGAGAATAATATTGGGTAGTTGAACAGGGGAGTATTACGAGGTGAAATTAAAAAAATTTATAAAAAAACCCCCTAGGTTTGCTAATTTAACTAAACACTTCAATATATAAAAATTTTATAAAATGACAAAAAAACCCCTACCCACCCATCCACAGTGCCAGATTCCAGCCACCACCACTGGAATCTGGTCAAAAAATGTCGTTACGATGCAACTGGTCGGATCTGACAGGTAAGGCGTCGATATGACCTTTTTTGGCCAGATCTGGCCGTCGACGGTCGAAAAAGTCTAGATTTGGTCGTCAGTGACGACCAAAGATATGGTCGTTGTTGTCGGTCAATCACGGCCAGTTTTCGGTCTTTTGTAGGCCGTTGTAATAGATTTCGGCTACCATCGACAGTGGTTATCAGAATCTGGCAAGTATGGATGACTGGAGGTATTTTTATTAAATTTTAAACCTTTTTTTAGAGTATTTAATAAAATTAATAAACTTAATAAGTTTAAAAGTAATTAAAAAATATATTAATATGTTTTAAATAATAAAATAAATATTTTGATAATAAAATTAGAAATATAAGTAAAAATAATATGCCAAACGGGGCTATTGTTTTTCCCATTAAATAAGAAAAGCAGAATAGTAGGACGGCTATGCTCGGTCATAATTTTACTATGCTCGATAAATGACCAAACACAGCTCCAATATCACTAATGATTATTTGTTTTGAAAATATAGAGGATATTGGGATGCGTCCTATTTTGAGTGTTTGAAAAAGAGTTGGTGGAGTTTGATTATTTGTTTTGAAAATATAGAGGATATTGGGATGCGTCCTGTTTTGAGTGTTGGAAAAAGAGTTTCAAATAGTATAGTTTGTTTATTGATGAAGAGGAGTGAAAGGATGTGAAGATTTTTGGGAAGTAGAGAAAGTGGACTATAGGCTATAGGCTATAGGCTATAGGAAATAGTAAAGAGCTTGAATGGATTTGATGAAAGTTTTCATTATTATTATTTGCTTCGAATGACACAAGACTACAAGAGTAAGGCAACCACTTATTTATATTGCGTAAAGGTCGTCGTTTTGACCAACCCACAGATTTTAGAGTTCTACCTAACTTTCTATATTTTTTATTGAGCAATAATACACTTTCTAACACTTATTATAATTTTCTCTCGCAAAATTATGTTCCATATCCTCTCCATTGACAATGATCAAGAACAACAATTTATATAATGCACAAATCAATTTGGGTTTCGCAAATTCATACACAATGTTGTTGATTTTTATTCTTTTCATCTCACTTGACTCGGCAACTTCATATTCTGGTCAAGAGAAAGGCTTTTTACAATGTTTTTCATCTCATTTAGAGCAGTCTAATCAAACTTCCCAAGTTTTAATCACCCGGAATAGTTCTGATTACTCATCCGTCTGGAAATCTTCCATTCGGAACGCCAGATTCCTGAACACTTCAACACCAAACCTTCCCAGGTTTATTATAACTCCATTTCATGTGTCTCATATCCAATCTGCCGTAATCTGCTCGAGAGAATATGGCTTGCAAATAAGAGTTCGAAGTGGAGGCCATGACTATGAGGGACTATCTTATGTTGGTGAAGCTGATGTTCCTTTTCTCGTAATTGATCTTTTCAATCTTCGATCCATTAGCGTTGACATTGAAAATGAAAGTGCGTGGGTGGAGTCCGGAGCAACTCTTGGAGAATTATACTACAAAATTGCGGAGAAAAGTAAGCTCTATGGCTTCCCTGCTGGAAGTTGTTCTACTGTTGGTGTTGGAGGACACATCAGCGGCGGCGGATTTGGTACCATATTCAGAAAATATGGTTTGGCTGCTGATAATGTAATTGATGCTAAGATAGTGGATGTTAATGGAAAAATTCTGTGTCGAAAAACGATGGGGGAAGATCTTTTCTGGGCGATTAGAGGCGGCGGTGGAGCAAGTTTTGGAGTAATTTTCTCCTGGAGACTTCGACTGGTTCCAGTTCCCTCAACTTTAACTTTATTCAGAGTTAGATACACATTAGAACAAGGAGCCAGCAGGCTTCTTCAGAAATGGCAAACCATTGGAAATGAACTTAATGAAGATCTCTTCATTCATGCTGTGTTGGAAGTTACTGACGCAAAGACTGTCAGAGTTTCATTTGCGTCCTTGTATCTTGGTGGGGCTGAAAATCTCATACCTTTGATGCAAGAAAGTTTCCCTGAATTGGGTTTAATGCGTGAAAACTGCACTGAAATGGATTGGATTCAGTCTGTTCTCTATTTCGCCGGCTTCTCAACTCATGATTCTCTAGAAGTTTTGCTTGATAGAACTACGCAATTCAAGGGGTTCTTCAAGGCGAAATCTGATTATGTGGAAGAACCGATTTCCGAAACTGGGTTGGACGGGCTATACAAAAGGCTTCTTGAAGAAAAGACATCATATCTGATTTTAACACCTTATGGAGGAAAAATGAGTGAGATTTCTGATACGGAAATCCCATTTCCGCACAGGATTGGAAATTTATACAAAATCCAGTATATGGTGACATGGAATATTGAAGATGAATCAGCGAAGCACACTGGCGGGATCAGAAGGCTTTATGAATATATGAAACCTTATGCTTCAAAGGCTCCGAGAGCTGCATACCTCGGCTACAGAGATCTTGATTTGGGAAGGAATAAGAATGGCAATACAAGCTATGCACAGGCAAACATTTGGGGTTTGAAGTATTTCAAGAAGAATTTCAGAAGACTGGTTCAGGTAAAGACTGCAGTTGATCCTGGTAACTTTTTCTGGAATGAACAAAGTGTCCCAGTGTTTCCCTTAAAATGAAAAAGAAAATTAGAAAAAATGTTAAATAATATTGAAATATTCTGTTCATCCATCTTTTATCATGACTTTAGTTGGTAGTTATTAATTTAGCAATAATATATTGGTTTTAGTGTGTTGATACCTCTCCAGATATCAATTGAGGCCCGGCAAACTTGGATCCGTACCCGTGGGTACCCAGTACGGGTAACCATGATAATTACCTGTATAAGGTTTATCGCCGACCCGCTTGTGAAAAATAACGGACGGGTCGGATGGTACCCGCGGGTACTCGGACAAAACAAAAAAACAAAGGTGAAATGATGACTGAAGAAGAAAGAAATCTTTAAATCTCAAACAACAAATCAATAATATTAACAAAGAAAAACTTGCAAATCAACATTCAAACCAACAAATATAAACCACATATCAACAAGAGAAGGCATGGATCAAGCCGTGAAGTGGTTGCCATTCGCCGGCAGGCTTCCACGGCGCCAACACATGCTTACCCTCACCAGTGGCGACAGTGGAGACTATAGATCTATAATATATTTAGTTTATAAAAGACAAAGGGAAAATGGAAAATGAGACACAAAGAACAAAGAAAAAAAATATGGGAGAGGCAAAAAACTTAAATCTCTTTAAAGTAGGAGAGAGGAAGAAGAAGAAGACAAAGAAGAATTGAAGGGTGAAGACTGAAGAAGAAGAAGAAATATGAGAAAGTGGAGAAGAAGAAATATGAGAAAGTGGAGAGGGAGAAAAAGACAAAGTAGAATTGGGGAGAGGGAGAAGAAGAAGAAGAAATATGAAACAGTGGAGAGGGAGAAAAAGACGAAGAAGAATTGGAGAGAGGAGGAGGAAGAAGACGAAGATGAAAGAGAAATATTTGGAGTAAGGAAATAGACGAGAGAAAAACTTAAAAATAAAATTAGGAGAGAAAAAGTTTTAAAAAGTAGAATAAAGGGGTGAACTGCGGGCCGGCCCGTACTTGCACGAGTCATGTATTTTCGTACCTGTAAACAATTTTTACCCGTAAACTCAGATCCGTTTTACCCGTTATCTGTAACTATTGAACCCATATCCGCCCGGCCCACCAGTTTGCCAGGTCTGGATTTTCTCAGCAAAACTATTAGTATAGTAACATTTGTGTTATTGATCAAAGTTACAAATGGAAAAAATAATTAATTTGTGATCTTCTATTTTATTGTAAATAAATAATATATGTTTAATTTCTTTCACTTATATATCTTTGTTGTCGCTTACGATGTCGTATAATCATTTGATACGATTTATTTTATTTTACGTGGATAGCTACTATCTGTATGTTGCTCATGGTAAATAGTTCATTATTTGTGATTATATTAAAATAATTACTTTTTATTATTTTTTTCTCCATCACAAAATTATTTAATCACAAATCAAACATTACTCACATAAAAAAGATATATTTAAGGAAAAAAAAAAAAGAATGAACAAAAAAGTACATTAAACAAAGCTTTAAAGAGCTAAGGAAACCTCCAGCTGACTCCTCCAATGGCAATTAATTATTCCCGCCACAGATCCACGTCTCTTTATTAGTGTTTGAGCAACCTTAAGTAGTGACACAAATCTCCATTAATCTTAGGCCCTGGGTTGCTCCGGCACATAATATTCCAACTTCCAAAATCCATTGTCCTGTTGAACCATTCTTTTGTTCATTATAGGATGCCACCATTCAGGTGGTACTCCAAATTCGCTCTTCAAAATATTTGACCATTTGTTCATCAGTGCAACATCACGTTTAATTATCAACGTAAATTTACCACTCTCGTCAGTTGTCCTGCAACTCCATGGAGATAATTCTCCAAGTTATGCAAAACTTCTATTAGCTTAGCCTTATCAACATTCACGTATGTGGACTTGGTAGTGTCAATTGTTAACTCTTTTCCCACTTCAAAGTAGAGGAAGAAAGGAAATTTAGTAGGCAACGTTGGAACTATGTCGTCGATATTTCTGATGCGCAAGAGATGAAGATTTTCAAGTCCATTGAATGCAGTCTTGAAGGCTTTGTCTCCAACCTTAGGGCTCGCAAACACGAAAGCTGTCACTATGCATGCTTTATCCGATCCTGTGGGCTTATTATATCCTTTCGAAACTATTTCAGCTGCATTCAATGTGGCAAGCGCTGAACCCAAGCTATGTCCAGTTATTGTAATGCTGATTTCCTCGTCTTTGTATTTATCAACTAGTTTCTTTACTGAACTCAGAACCTGCATGTATAATAAATTATTAATTGGTTATCGAAAAAAATTAAAATATTGGGTAAAAGTTAAATATTATCATTTAATATATCGGGGAAAATAAATACCTGTTCGCTTGCACTGAATTTATTGTATTCAGATTTGGTGTCACATGATGTGTAAAGCGAGTGAAATCCCTTGTGCACCTGAGGCTGAGGATCATAAGTGCCCCCAAGTATGTTTGAATCTGAAGTTAGAGGCCAATCAATATCTTTTAACCATTCCTTTGCCAACAGAGTTCCTCTCCAAGAAATCAAAATGTCTCTTCTTCCTAACGTAGCCTTTCCTTCGTCTGTGGCCACAGCCACGTAACCAATCCAAGTAGATTGGCCCTTGACAATCCCATCAAAATTTGAATCAATATCTATCATTGCATAGATATAGTTGGTCACCGTGTAGTGGTAAGAATTTCCTTTCTCTAGGCCAACGTTAGAGAAGATATCTTTCGGGGCGTATAGAGGAAATCCATACGACCCAGAAGTCTTATCGTAATTGAAGGAGTCATAAACAGCTTGAACCCTTTCGCCGTAGTGAATTATATACTGGCGAAGATTGATGTTGAGAGGATCCAATAGACCTTCCCAGTCATTCTCGCCACTTAGTTCTTTCAAGTTCTTTGCTATTGCCCCCATATTACTCCGTGTTTTTCTCTTCCAACGATCTTGTGAGGATTAACTTACACAATTCCTACTTACTGAAAAATACAAGAAAGAAAATAAGACTGTGCTATATAAGATTTTATCATATTTCATGAAATATATATTTGTTGAACTAGTATATAAAAAATATGCTTATAAGGTTAAACTTTCATTTTGTTTTTATGATAATAAGCAAACTAATGACACATAACCATGATAATGGCAGTGGCAGGCAGTATTGGCTGCATATTACAAAATAAACTTCGATCTAAGACATAACTTTTTTGTTGCCAAAAGGGGAAATAATGCGACTCAAAGGCTGGAAATGAAGAATGTAGTATTGTGCTTTTTCAAAGAGAAGCCAGATGGTATTTATAAACTTGGACTCAATTGAGCAAGAGACAAATTCAAACAAGGAGGAAATTTCATTGAAAATGGGTATATTAATGTTATTCAGAAGCCAAGCAGCCTTTATACTTGGAAGTAAGTGGGCAAGTAAGCAATAGTGGAAAGCTGTCTTTGTTAAAGAATTTTAGTCCTCTCCCAAGCCGTCAATCTGGACTACTTTATATCTACTCGTGATAGGGATTTTTACTTAGTCTCCTCTCTCATTTAGGGGTGAGCACGAGTAGCAGGTATAACCAGAATCGGAATAAAAACCTACTCGAAACTAATACTGTGTGAGTAGGTACCGAGTCCTTTTTTTTGGAACCAACACTGTGCGATTCAGATTCCTCTAGAACCTGGAAAATAGAACCTGCAGCTAGTACCCGGCTTGGAACCTGCAATAGGTTCCTTGTTTTGGAATTTGGATTGAAATGAAATATTTGTGAAGAATTGGAGGTCTATTGTAATTTTACATAAAAAATTGAAATGGAAAAAGTTAAATTTTTACAATAATCTAATTAAATAAATATACAATTATACTTATTACATATAAATTGTATCATATAAAAAATTTTAATATATTATAATATATTAATATTAAAGTATAAAAAATTTTAATATATTATAATATATTAATATTAAAGTATTGATCAATGTATAATTGAATTAGGACCAATTAAAAGTATTTTAATGAGTCAAATACGAAAGGAAATTTGAAAGAGAAGAGCTCGTTAACTGAGTTGATTCAGTAGTGTTTTTATTAATTAACTTTAAGCTACTATTTCTTCTGTTTATATAGAGAAGAGCAAAACGGCACCGCATGACAACTAGCCTAATTACAAACCAATCTGATAACTTTGCCTAATTACAGAACTATCTTTTTCAACATTTGGTCAACATCCCCCCTCAAACCAAGCTGCGTATGCCTGGCTAATCTCCTGAACATCATGCTTATTAAAGTACAGTTCTGAACTAATCTTGAAGACTAAAAATAAAATTCTGCACTTCTGAACAATAACTCTGCACTCTGCACTTTATTGCTAAAACTGCTACTCTAACATCACAGCATTTTCTGCACTTCTGAACAATAACTTTGCACTGTGCACTTTATTGCTAAAACTGCTACTTCAACATCACAGCATTTTCTGCACTTCTAAACAATAACTCTGCACTTTATTGCTGAAACAAAAACTGATGTTGCAACATCACATCATTCACTTTTCTACCATTCTACAACATCCTTACTGCAACTGCAAACCTTCAACATATCACAATTTATCACTGCAACTCCATAACAGAATCAAAAACCTGACTTACCAAAACTGCTACTCCAATCATCACAGCATTCACTTTTCTACCGTTCTATAACAACCTATAATTAGCCATAACAGAATCACTTTTGCCTGCAACTGCAGATTCCTACAGACCACAGAATACAACAGACCACACATTGCAACTGCAAAACTTCACCATATCACAACCTCCAACAAATCAATCACAAACCAATCACTGCACCTCCAAACTACAGTAGATGCCAAACGTATAACAAACCAATCTGCACAAATCAATCACTGCAACTCCAAATTACACCAGATCACAGTTTCCAATAGATTTCACACTACTCACAAACTACACCAAATTACACATTGCAACTCCAAACTTCACCAGATCATAAAATGTAGCAGATTTCACACACTACAACTTCAAACTTCACTAGATCATAAAAATGCAGCAGACTTCACACTCACAAACTGTTAGCAAGATAAAAACATGATCAAAACGGACGGCAAGACGTCAAATTCACCGTTGGTCTTTGCGACTGCAAAAATGTCAAATTCACAATTTGTTTACTGTGTCATTTTTTACCAGTTTCTTTTCTTCTCTGTTTTTTAGTAAAGTTGAGTTGAAACTTCTCTGCATATTTAAAGAGAAGTCTGCTGCGTTTTCGTGTATCTTTTAATCAATAGAGAAAGTCTTTTTCTTCTCAGATCTTCACTTTAAGCTTCAAACACTTTCAATCTCAAAATTCCACACAAACTACACCAGATTACACACTGCAACAACAAATTTCACCAGAGTTACAACACTACACCAGGTCATAAAATGCAGCAGATTTCACACCAGATCACAAACCAAACTACTAATACATGTCATCTTTGCTTATCACATTGAGCTTTGCACGTAATTCTGCAAAATGGGTAGCAGACAAAGCCTTTGTCAACAGGTCTGCAATTTGTAATTTTGATGGCACATATTGTATAGCCATCTTGTTAGCCAGCACCTATTCTCTTATGTAGTGAGCATCTATTTCTATGTGTTTGGTCCGTGCATGAAACACAAGATTAGATGCCAAGGCAGCAGTACTAACATTATCACACCATAGAACAAGTTTAGAAGTTATAGGAATGCTCAACTCAGCAAATAGACTCTGTAACCATGCAACCTCTGTTCCAGTTTGAGCTAAAGCCCTATACTCAGCTTCAGTAGAAGATAAAGCAACTACTTTTTGCTTTCTTGAGCTCCATTGTATTAAATTTGGATCCATGTACACACAATAACCACTTGTGGACCTCCTATCTTCCAAATTGCTTTCCCAATCAGCATCAGCATAGCATTCAATGTGCAAACTGCCAGCAGGCTTGAAAAGTAAGCCATGATCTAAAGTCCCTTTTACATACCTCAAAATTCTCTTGCAAGCTTGCCATTGTAGATTAGTGGGAGCTGATAAAAACTGACTTAACTTGTTGACAGGAAAGCTGAGATCAGGTCTAGTAAGAGTGAGGTATTGAAGAGCCCCAATTGTGCTACGGTAAAGACTAGGATTCTCAAACAATTCACTGTCATTTGAGACTAATTTTGTGCCCACAGCCATAGGTGTACAGCAAGGATTTGCATCCAGCATTCTAGTCTTTGTTAACAAGTCAGAGGCATATTTAGCTTGCTTCAAATGAATGCCTTTGCAGGTTCTAGTAGCCTCTAATCCAAGAAAATAATGCAATGAGCCAAGGGTTTTGAGAGCAAACTCTTCATTAAGTTATTGCATCAGTTGTGAAATATGGGCTGGATTGGATCCTATTAAAAGGATATCATCAACATATACTAACACATACGTTAGAGAGGAACCTTGCTTACATATAAAAAGACTAGAATCAGAAATGGAATTCAAAAATCCTTTGCTAAGTAAGGCTGTTTTCAACTTATCAAACCAAGCCCTTGGAGCTTGTTTAAGACCATACAAAGCCTCCTGTAACTTGCATACAAAAGTAGGCTAAGAAAGATCTTCAAACCCAATTGGCTACTGCATATACACTTCTTCATTCAGAGTCCCATTCAAGAATGCATTATTCATATCAACTTGCTGTATGTCCCAACCATTTGTTGCTGCCAAAGTCAGAATTATCCTGATTGTAGAAGGTTTAACTACGGGACTAAATGTTTCAAAGTAGTCAAAACCAAGGGTTTATTGAAATCCCTTGGCAACCAACCTTGCCTTATACTTTTGGAGGGTACCATCAGCATTAAACTTGGTACGAAACACCCATTTGTTTCCTACTACATTCATATTGGGAGATAAAGGTACAAGTGTCCAAGTTTTGTTAATTACAAGTGCATCAAACTCTGATTTCATAGCTGCTTTCCAACTAGGACTGGCTAAAGCATCAACTACTGATGCTGGTTCAGTTTCAACTTGTTGTTGTGAAGGAACATACATAAGATCAGAGGTTGTAGTGGTAAAGGCCAACTCTGAACCTGATGAAACTTGGTGCACTGCAGGAGCAACCATAGGTACAAACCCCTCATGTTTTGTAGTAAGACAAGCAGTAGAATGACCAGCTTTAGTACTTGGTTCAGCAGAGGTTATAGCAGCAGTTTTTGCCCTTGTCAACATAGGGTGAGTGTTTGTTGCTACTGATTGAGAATTTTTTGAATCTTTGGAGAATTTTGACAATGTAAGATCAACTTCAAGTGAGCAAGATGAAGGGTTAATGTTGGATGGTATAATGGGCAGAGAAGAACAATTGATGGCTGTGTTTAGAGGTGGAGCAGGTGAAATAGGTGGCTGATCATCAGGATTTGAAGAAAAATGCACAGGTGAAACAGATGACTGCCTATCATAATTTGATTGACTCTTAGTGTTAGGTGGAACAGCAGAATTAAATGAACTTTTGCTGTGTTCTGAAAACATAGGATTAGACTGCAATGTAGGAACAGGGTTAGAGTGATTACCTCCTATTGCACCATTGTTAGACTTGTTTCCAGGGCTGAATACTGTAGAGGAACCAGGAGCTTGACCAGAGGAAGTTGGGTAAACAGCAATAAACGGAAAAGAGGAAGGAGTTTCAATATGTGTTTCTTTGGAATTATTTGGTATGAATATAGAACAAAATGGACCTTGGGCAAAAGGAAACTCAACCTCATTAAACTTAACACTTGGAGTTATGACAATTTTACCATCAGGTTTTAAACATCTATAACCCTTGTGAACAAGGCTATACCCAACAAAAACACACTTAACGGAATGAAAAGCAAACTTATTATTATTATACATACGAAGGACAGGAAAACAAGCACAACCAAACACTTTTAAAGAGTCATAAACAGGCATATGATCAAATAATTTCTGATAAAGTGACATGAAACTAATAGTGGCAGTAGGCATCCTATTTATGAGAAAAACAACAGTTTCGAAAGCTAACCACCAAAAACATAAAGGCATGGAAGCATGGGCAAGAAAGGTTAATCTGGTTTCTACTATATGTCTAGGTTTTCTTTCACATTGTCCATTTTGTTGATGAATATATGCACATGAATGTCGAAACTGAATGCCTAAATTAGTAAGATAGGGTTGTAATGCAATGTACTCTCTTCCTTGGTTGAATTGTAAACATTTGAGTTTGTGACCAAATTGCCTTTCGGCAAGATGATGAAACTTAACAAAAACTGATTTTACTTCTGCCTTTGTGCGAAGAGCGAACAACCAAGTATATTGACTAAAGTCGTCTAAAAATTGTACATAATAACGAAAACCCTCAGCTGAAGGTAAGGGTGCAGTACTCCACACATCACTATGTACTAGCTTTAAAGGTGTAGTGGACATGGAGGAAGAGGATGGAAAGCTGGTGAGATGCAATTTTCCCATTTGACAAGCATCACAAAATTCAGGAACAGGCACTGCTTTAGATGGAGTTTGATTAACACTGTTTTTAGAAAAAGTAGCAAGAATTTTATGTAAAACAAGAGAATGTGGATGTCCTAGTCTCTTGTGCCATGTCATAAATATATTTGTAGTAGTATCAGCAAGTAAACAATGAATTCCAGAATTAGAATAATCAGATTTACACTCAGAACTAAGGAAATCAGAAGAACTGTCAAATTTTTTATTGCTAAAAGAATTATTACATGTGATAAAACCATGAGTACCAGAATTACTAGCATCACTAGTATTATTAACAGGCCTCTGTGACTCTACATTATGAAGACAACCAGAACTGTATTTAGAACAGAATACATCAGGTTCACAACTTGTTTAACTACAGGACTCAAAACATGATTCACTTGACTGAGAACTTTCAAACTTGGACTTGTTTGGACCAGACATATTTGAACAAAAACCACTAGAGTAAGATACATCAGGACTGAATGAACAAGGTACAGTAGGCTTAGGTGAGATGTTCAACTGATAAAAGCCTCCTTTAAGTTCCCCTTGCAGCAAAATGGCCCTGGTTAACTTGTCCTTAACAATACAACAATCAGCATTAAACTCTACCACTACATCATTATCCTTGGTAAACTTAGAGATGCTTAGCAATTTTTTTGTAATTTTAGGCACACATAGAATATTTTTGAGTAGTAAACATTTGGAATGAAGATCACTAGACAAAGGAGTAAAACCAATATGAGATATGTTAAGGAACTCACCATTCCCCACTTGAAGTTGATTTCCACCATCATAACTCTTGCTAAGACTCATGTGATTCAAATCAGCAATGACATGATCTGTTGCGCCTGAGTCCATATACCACACAGGATCAGTATGAGTGGAAGATGTAGCAAGGGCAGAGTGAAAAACTGGTTGAGGAAGAGCTTGCTGATTATACAAGGGACAACCAGATTTAGAGCCAGGAAATGTGATGTCTGAGCTGGCAACAAAAACTTGACTATCTCCTGCCAACTACTGACTGGGAACACTTAACAGTGGACTTCCAGTGTTTTCTGCAATTTGAGAAGGAAACTATGACTGATGTGAATTCTGTGAGAAAGAGACAGCAGATTGTTCAATAGGTTGTGACTGCCCAAACTGTTGGGATTGAGAGTTTATAGGGTGCTTTTGAGGTAGTGAACCAGAAGAGTATCCATTGGCCACATATGACTGAGAGGCTGACTGTTGCGGGGAATAAAACTGTTGTGGCTGAGAATTGAAGTGTGATGGCTGTGAGTTGGTATAAGCACTGTTAAAATTGCCATTGTAAGCTGCATTGAACCTGTGATAACACTGCACAGTAGAGTGTCCTGCCTTGTTACAAAGCTGACAAATCAGTCTGTTTCTTCCAAAGTTTCTACCTCTACCTCTACCATACTGTTGAAAGGGAGGTCTTTGAGTGAACATGGAAGTATTGTAGGTCAGTTGATGTTGGTTTCCTAGTCCAGCATTATAAGCAGTAGCAATAGGTATGGCATAATTTTGTTGATAATGTGGGTTTCCTAGTGATACTAGTGAAGGAACTGGAATGGATTTGTGTGCAGGTGTTTGTGAAGTGTTAGGTGAGCTTTTAGATATGAATTGTTGAGTAGAAGGAGAGTTGGTGTTGGTGACATCAGTAAGAACTCCAATGTGATGAAGTGATGCCACATTTGCAGAGTGGTTATACAGATCTGTTGTGTTGAGTTTATCTAGTCTAAGCTCATATTTTTGTAACAGGAACTGAGCTTCCTGCAAGGATACAGTATCAACTTTGGATTCAAGTCTAGAGGTTAAATTGACAATAACTGCATCATATTCTGGTCCTAGGCCATCTAATACATATTGCAACAAGTCCTTATCAGCCACAATCAAACCACTAGCAGATAGACTTTCTGCTATTTCCTTCATCCTTTTAACATACTCCGAGATACTCAGACTCCCTTTTTGAGTAGTTTGTAACCGATTCTTAAGGTGTAGAGCTCTAGCCTTAGAATCATTTAGGAATTCAAGATGTAAAGTATTCCAAATTTCAGTGGAGAACCTACATTTCGAAATAACTCCAAACATGCTCTCGGAAATGGAAGCTAATAGGCAACTTACAAGAAATTTATCTGTACACTTCCATAAAATATAGGCAGGATTCACCTTATTACTAACAAAATCATCATCTATCTTAAGTTCACCTCTAATTTGCCCTAACTCATTTTCAATGTCTGAATTCGATACGAGCAAAAGAGAAGGACATGGAACTTTACCAATAAGATGATCCTCCAATTCATTCGATCCTACAACAAAAAGAACCTGTGAGCTCCAAAATCGTTAGTTGTTTCTTGTGAGCTTTGGACTGATGGTTTGCAAGCTTGAAGGTAAAGCCAAGGATGCACGATTAACAGATTCTTTGAGTAAGTGTGAAGTGGAGCGATCGATTGATATTCTTAGGAGTTCTTCTACGCTTTTAAGCGATTGTGTGGAACCAGAATTAGTCGCCATTGATGTTAATCAGTAGCTTTGATACCAAGTCAAATACGAAAGGAAATTTGAAAGAGAAGAGCTCGTTAACTGAGCTGATTCAGTAGTGTTTTTATTAATTAACTTTAAGCTACTGTTTCTTCTGTTTATATAGAGAAGAGCAAAATGGCACCGCATGACAACTAGCCTAATCACAAACCAGTCTGATAACTTTGCCTAATTACATAACTATCCTTTTCAACATTTGGTCAACATAATGTTATTAAAAGAATTATTTTTAAATACAATAGTATATTTGATTGAATAATAATATAATATTTAGTTATTTACTTCAATCATCAAGTTTTAAGTATATATGTGGTGAATTAGTAATTAATTAATTATATAAAATAAATTGATAAACATTAATATATTACTTGTTAAATGATTACTTAATTAATTATAAGTTTATAACATTACATTAGTAATTTAGTACATTACTTAATTAAATAATTAGAAATTTAATTAATTATAACATTACATTATAGATTTATAGTATAATTACTTAATTAATTATAACATTACATTATAAAAAAATGATTACTTAATTAAATGATTAAAAAATTAATTAATTATGATATTACATTAAAGATTTATAGTATGATTAATTAATTCATTATAACATTACATTATAGTATGATCACATAATTAATTATAATATTACATAATTAAATGATTAATTAATTAATTATAACATTATATTATAAACATTAGTAATTTACTACATTAGCGCAATACTTAATTAAATTATTAGAAATTTAATTATTTATAACATTATATTATAAATTTATAGTATAATTACCTAATTAATTATAACATTACGTTATAAAAAAATGATTACTTAATTAATTATAACATTCCATTATAAATATTAGTATAATACTTCATTAAATGATTAAAAATTTAATTAATTATAATATTATATTAAAGATTTATAGTATGATTACTTAATTCATTATAACATTATATTATTATATGATCACATAATTAATTATAACATTACATAGTAAAAATGATTACTTAATTAATTATGACATTATATTATAAACATTAGTAATTTACTACATTAGCACAATACCTAATTAAATGATTAGAAATTTAATTAATTATAACATTACATTATAAATTTATAATATGATTACTTAAATAAATGATTACTTAATTAATTATAATATTCTATTATAAACATTAGTACAATACTTAATTAAATTATTAGAAATTTAATTAACTAAAACATTATATTATAATTAAATAATTACTTAATTAATAATAACATTACATTATATTATAATCACTTAATAATTATAACATTACATAGTTAAATGATTACTTAATTAATTATAAATTTATAACATTACATTATAAACATTATAATTTACTACATTAGTACATTACTTAATTAAATGATTAAAAATTTAATTAATTATAACATTACATTATAGATTTGTAATATGATTACTTAATTAATTATAATATTCCATTGTAAACATTAGTACAATACTTAATTAAATGATTAGAAATTTAATTAATTATAAAATTAAATTATAGATTTATGGTATGATTGTTTAATTAATTTAATTAATTGTTTGTGTTTTGGTTTTGATTGAGGAATTTTATGTGAATTGTGATGAATTGATTGAATTTAAGTGTTGCCTAGAGATTAGAGGATTTATGAGTCACATTGGACACAAATGAAATGAGTAATCAAAATTTGATACAAGTGTATTTGTAAACTTTTAAGGTATTTTTGTCATTTTTTAAACTAATAAGAGGTAATTTATTTTTTATAGGATACCAAGGAAAGGAACCGGAACCTGCATTTTAGGTTCTGGTTCCTTGAATTTAAGAACTTATATTATGCGGTTTCGGTTGTGATTCCTTTTTTTGGGAACCTACATTATGCAGTTCTGGTTCCGGTTCCCCCAAAAAATACAAGGTACCTGAAACCGCTCTCACCTACTCTCATTAGCATATTCTAAAATAAATTTTCAGTTTATAGTTTTCTTACTTAAAAACTTCAAATTTTTCTCTTTTATATTTAGTTATTGTCAATAAATAAAATAATATGATTTAAACAAAATATATATTAAGTCTTTTCTGACACATTTTTGATGATTTATTTATTATCAATGAATACTTTGCTATATAGAACTTGTTTAATGTTGTTATGCTTGGGAAATCAAGGGTTGACGTGGGAAATCACGTGATGAAGTGTGACCTACTCCCGTCAGAACGGTAAGCGCGCGCCAGGCCTGTCAGACGTTGTAGAGGTCCCATGTGTCCATTCCATGTTCCAAATCGCGTGAAATCAGTTGGGAAGGTGGGCAATGTGACGTAAAGCCAGATTTTGTGCTGACATTCACACCAACCCACGGATTTAATGATGATTGATTGCACTCATCTCACTATAACAAGGGGAAGACCCCTTCATTGAGGGGATTCGGCCTTTTTACATTCTGAACTAGCTTTCTCTCTCTCTCTCTCTTGTATCTTTGTGTTTACTTTTCCCTAATCATTTGTAAGTCAGTCCGCTGTTGCGACCTGACCCACAATACTAATACAACAATCAGTGGATGTAGGACTTGCTACCTTAACATCCGAACCACTTTAAAAAGCTCTCATCATTGCATTTACTCTACACCTTATTCATATTCACGTGTGTCGCTTGGCCAGCCAACGTTACGCACGTGTCGATCAGTTGCTGTCAAAAATCACGCATCAACAAATGTCATACATACATGAAATGTATTGGCTGCTAATTGAAGACTTGGGTGTAAAGACTTTTCCGCAAATAGAAACGACATGTATTTGGAGGAAGACAATTTACCGTCGGTTGATTAAGACTAAGAGAATATGTGACCACTTCAAAACTTTGACATTTGGATAGATACATTTACAAAATTATTTTAAACGTGTGGTTTGAAAAATTCTTCATAAAAATGAAGAATTGGATCTTTTTGTTTATAATTTTGTAAAATGTTTTGTTTTTGAGTCCCGGATGCACAAAAGTTCTGTTTGGTCTTTATGACTAGTAAATGCAAAAATAAGGGATTATTTAATTTACACCCTTATGAGATCGATTAGTATTAATTCATCCATTTTGTTTAAAAAGTATTAAAAACTGGACGCAGATTCCTGGAATCAATCGGGGGTTGGGACGGGCCTAGGCCCAATGGCATTCTCTCAAACTTGGGGACGAAGGTGGTCATGTCTCCGGTCTAGCCCGAATATATATATATATATATAATTTAGTGGATGACTAGTAATTTTTTTTTCCTACATATATATAGGAAGGTGGTCATGTCCCCGGTCCGGCCCGAATATATATATATCGTGGATGATTAGTAAATTTTTTTTTTTTCTATTTTAATTCAAAAAGTATATTACTCAGTAAACCAATAAAAATAAATTTTAAGATTTTTTTTATTTTTTAAATGAGGAGAGTCTAAAGAAAAAAAATTTAATAATGAAGATTTTGAAATAAGTTAATTATAGATCTTGAAATCCACCAATAAAAATCTTTCATTATAAATTAAAATAAGGAGATAATCTTGTAATCATGGAATTAGAATCAATTATCAAGGTATTTTTTAAATATTTAGGTAGCAAATTAAAACATATATATTATTTCCTAACATAAATTAATTATATAAGTCATAAGTTAAGATCTATAAGCCAAAAGTTTATATATAATATATATATATATATATATATATATTATATATTATAAATTGTACAGTAATGTTCTAATTTTTGGATGATTAGATATTAGGTTATTGTGATTCAATTTAACATATATATTACCTAATATATATGTCAAATAATATATATGTAACCATAATAAATTCGAATATAATGTAGATTAGTATACATGTTATACATATATATAATTACTTCATATATAATATAATGTTATATATATTCTTGCAAGTAAAAAACTTGGATCAAAAAATTAAATAGAGTAAAAGTAAAAGTAAATCCCCAAATTGTCCGCGAGTAAGGCTGGGGATTCCCCTACATCCCCATCTTGGGGACGGGGCGGGTTCGGGTAATCGCCTTGGGCCCTCGGGCCAAGCTCAAAGATTGGGGTCCCGGCCCGTGCCCATCTATATGGTAGAGTTCCATCCAATTTAAATTTAAAAACATGTTTTACCTCTTCCATCACTTACCAATTTAAGCAATTTCTTAAATTCTTCATTCAAATATCCAAATCCACAAAATAACTTACAATTATACCTTTCAAGTTTATATTACATAAAAAATCTAAATAAGAATTAATAAAAATTAAAAAAAAAATCAAATTTAAAAATGATGAATGTTAATAAATATTTTTTAAAAATATGTAAAGATGAATGTTTTGAAGTCAATGTTTTATAAAATTATATTATGAGATAAACAAGTTTGAAAAGTTATAATCAACCACAAAATAATTATTATTAAGACAAAATAAAAATAATAATTTTGGTAATAAGTCTTTTCCTTAAAAATAATTAAATTAAAAATAAATGAATAATAAATTATGTGAAAACTATTCTAGCATTTAAAGAGTGTTTAAATGATTTATAAAGTAACGAGCAATAAAAAAAAATTGTTTTAAGTTGGTAAGTAATGGGAGGGGTAAATCAGACTTTTGAATTAAAATTGGATAGAAACCTAATGCAGGAGTGTTTTAATATTTTTTGAACAAAATAGATGAGTTTAATTCTAATTGATCTCACAAAGGTGTAACAAAATTAACCCGGAAAAATAAAGGAAACAATATTTATATTTTCTTTCTGTTTCCTATAAGAGAAATTGAAAAACTGAAGAAAGAATATGCACCTTTAACCAATTAACCAACTCTAGGTAGCCGAGTCGTTCGATAATGATTCTTGGGTGTATTAAGAGGTCATGGTTAAGTCCCTCTTCCGTTGCTAATAGGGGTGGCTACTGAAGCTCTTACCTGACTAATAGTTATAGAGTCACAGGGATTAGTTAAAGTGTGTGTAAACTGAATCAAACACCATTGGTCATAACAAAAAAGAAAAAAAAAAAAAAAAAGAAAAAAAAAAAAAGAAAAAGAAAAATCTACATCTGGACATGTAACGCCCACAGGAGGTACGTAATTTAATTTATGTTCTATGCCTTTAGTTGATTTTTGCTAAGGTTATTTTAAGGAAAATGTGAAGAAAAAGCCTTAAACTTGCATTAAGGGTAAAATGGTCTTTTCACTCAAAATTAGTTGAAATTGTGGGAGTGAAAAGAGATAGAATTCATGGAGAATGCAATAAAAATGAGGGCATATGGTAATTGACTAAGGGACATAGATGAAATTTTAAAGAAGTGCAAGGGCAAAATGAAAAACTATAATATTTTATGTTATATCAAATTGAAGAGTGAAACCCTAGCCACTGTTACCCATATGACGCCACTTTCACCTCCAATTCTCTCAAATTCTCAATTCTTCTTCAAAGGAAATTCAAAGGTTTGGGTGTTTTTAAGTGGATTTTCAATCTTAGCTTCTATAGGTAAGATCCTTGCACTAGAAGTGAATTTTAGTTTTAAAGTGTTGATTTTGATGGTTTTTGCTCATAGGATTTAAGATGAAGAGAGTTTGATCAAAGGAGATTCTTAAAGGGTTGAATTTGCTATGTCAAGGTAAGTAAATCCTACCAAGTGTGATTTAAGTTTGTGTGTAGAGAATTTTCTTGTGCTATATATATGTTATATGTGGAATTGTTGATGGATTTGGTGTTGAATAATAATTAGACTCTATCCATAAGAAGTTGGGTTGGTGTATGTGATACTTGATGAATGTTGGTTGAGATTTGGAAGAGTTGAAGTGAAAATTTTGAGGTGTGTATTTTGGGCAGATTTGGAGTTAATTATGGAGGAGTTTATTCCAAGTTTTTGGTGGCCTAAAATAGAGATAAAAGTGTAGCCAAATTAGTGTTGATTTGTGCACATGAATTGTTTGATGAAATGCCAGAGAGAAGTGCATGTATGAGTATGATATGTGTTACCTGGGATGGTTTTGTAGATGGTAGAGAATGACATGTTGGCATTCCATAATGCATAATTTGCATTTAAATATGTAATAGAAAGAATTATAAGCATGAAACCATCTACATGCATATATATTCATAAGAGCATGAAAAAACCCTAAATATGTTAAAGAGAAAATATAAATACATGAGAATATTAAAGGTATTCAAATCTGAAATTTACTAAAGAAGTGTAAAAAGATTAAAAAAAAAAAAAAAAAAAAAAAAAAAAAGAAGGTTGTGTGATGGGGAGCTCGTGAGTGACATAGTCTCACATGCACGCCGCCTTTAGTGGGCGGCCTCAGAATTCAGAAAGAAGAAATGTACAGTCTGTTAGAAGTGTGTGTGGATGAGGACTGTACCCAGATTAGAATTCACTCACACGGCCAAGGCTTCAAATCCATACCTAACCGAGTCCGATCGGCAAGAAAAGAAAGAAAGAATAGAAAAGAAAAGAAAGAAAGAAATAAAGAAAAAGAAACAGAATAACAGAATAAGAAAAATAGAAAAGAAAATGCATAATTTATGCATTTGTGCATTTGCATCATGAATATGCTAATACCATGTTCATTATCATGGGTGTGAAAAATTTAGAAACAGAGAGAAAAACAGAGAGCAAAATAGAGAAAGAATAAAGAAAGAACAGAGAAAGAACAAAGAGAAGAACATGGAAAGAATAGAGAATAATCGGGAAATGTGATGTAAGGAAAGAAAATTTGGAATTTTAAGCAGCGGAGAGAGAAGGGTAGCATAGCGGGTTTACTTACTGAGCAATTAGTGCTCACTCCGTTGTTTTTAATGTTTTTGCAGGTAATAAGTGAGTTGCGGTCATACGGAACATCGCGCAGTGGATGGGTTGGGCTACACTGTCACGTTGCTATTTTAAGTATATTTTGTAAATATTTGTATATAAAGAAAAATTCAATATGGGCCCATACTTTGTTACTCGTATATATGTGTATTTTCTTATATATATTGTTAATGAGATTTATTATTTATTAATTATTTTCCGAGTATACTAGCTAGAAAGAAAGCATTACAGGACATTGGAACAGGTTACACCTGACGCCTAGAGTTGATTCACGCATAGTGTCTTATACAACCTTGAAGAAGTCCTAGAATCGAGAAAGGAAAGTCGTAAAACTTTCCAGAGAAGAAGAAATGAAATTTGACAGAAAAACAGAGCAAGGAAAACTTGCTAAAGAAATGTTTATTAGAAACAGATCAAAACGTTACAATGCACTGATCGTGCAGTCCCTTTTATACAAATTCTAAGATGTAACTAAATCAAGTTGCAGAATAACAAAATCAAGTTGCTTCGTTCGGCAACGGCTATAACATAATCCAGTTGTAACAGAGTCAAGTTGCAGAATCAAGTTCTTCGTTCGACAATAGCTGTAACAGAATCCAGTTGTAACAGAGTCAAGTTGCAGAGTTAGTTTGACAATGATTGTAACAGAATCCAGTTGTAACAGAGTCAAGTTGCAGAATCAAGTTAATCAGTTTGCCAACGTAAGTGGTGAGGTGACTGGTTGATGCAGGTTGCACTTCGTAACAACTGATGCAACACATGCACGTCCTTTTGCATCGTAATATCCTCCCTCGAACTGAGCAGCAGTAAGCTGTGATAGTTTGAAAAATAAACACCGTAATATCCTCCCTCGAACTGAGTAGCAGTAAGCTGTGAAAGTTTGAAAAACAAAGGTGTGAAAACAAGTTTAGTTTTGACTTGAGTGGATGCTCGAAAAGGTTAACTGGTTACAAGAGGAAATAGGAGACAGAATGTCCTCCCTAAAACTCATAGGACAGTTGATAGTGGATTGTGTGTCCTCCTTGAAGCGGATAAGAGAGATCAAACGTAGTTTATCACACAACATTTGAAAACGTGTGACCGGCAGAGGTTTTGTAAGTATGTCTGCAATCTGAAACTTACTGGCTATGTACTTGATAGCTAACCTTTTTGAGAGAACCAAGTCTCGGACATAATGCACATCAATTTCGATGTGCTTAGTTCGAGCATGAAACACAGGGTTTGCAGCCAAGGCATTTGCACTTTTATTATCACACCATAAGATTGATTGATTAGGAATAAAAATCTTTAATTCATGTAACAATTGCTGAACCCAAACAAGTTTGGTAAAGGCTTGAGTAAGTGATCTGTATTCAGCTTCTGTAGAACTTAAAGCCACCACCTTTTGTTTGCGAGATACCCAGCTAATGAGGTTGCCAAAGAGACAAATACAGAAGCTGCTAGTTGATTTTCTATCATTCAGATCATTGACCCAATCTGCATCAGCAAAGCCTTCTAACACTAGAGTTTGGGAAGGCTGAAACTGAAGACCAACGTCAAGAGTACCTTTGATGTAACGAAGGACTCTTTTACAGGCAACCCAGTGGGACATAGATGAACTTTGTAGGAACTGACTTAATCTATTCACAACAAACGCCAAATCTGGTCGTGTCATTGTCAAATATTGTAGACTGCCAACAACACTTCTATACAGAGCTGGGTTGCCAAATAAGGCACTATCATCTTTAATCAACTTAGTATTTGCGGCTATAGGTGTTGAACTAGCATTGGCATCAAACATACTAACCTTTTTTAGTAGGTCAGCAGCACACTTGGATTGATTTAGGTGAATACCAGCAGTAGTTCTCACTACTTCAAAACCAAGAAAGTAACTCAACTCTCCTAAATCTTTTAAGGCAAAAGTGTTATGTAATTCGTTAACTAGTTGCTGAATATAAACAGAATCATTACCTGTAATTAAAATGTCATCCACATATACTAGCAAATAAACAACCTTTGTAGAGAAATGATGAATGAACAAGCTGCTGTCTGATGAAGAGTTCTAAAAATCCTTTTTCAATAGCACTCCTCTGAGCTTCTCAAACTAGGCGCGAGGGGCCTGCTTAAGGCCATACAAAGCCTTGTTCAACTTACATACATAAGCAAGCTTATTTGTGTCAATAAATCCAGCTGGTTGTGTCATGTAAACAACTTCAGTAAGATCACCATTTAAGAAGGCATTGTTGATGTCAACCGAATTGGACAGCCAAAGCCAGGACGATTCTGATGGTACATGGCTTGACTACTGGAGCAAAGGTTTCAAAGTAGTTAATTCTAGGAGTTTGCTAAAACCCCTTAGCCACCAACCATGCTTTATACCTAGAAACACTGCCATCCATGTTATACTTAATAGGAAACACCCATTTATTATCCACCAAGGTCATTTGACTTTCATATGGAACTAACGTCCAGGTGTTATTATGCTGCAGTGCATCATATTCTTGTTTCATGGCTGAAAACCATTCTGGAGAGCTTAAGGCTGCATGTACGTTAGTAGGTTCATGAACTGGTGCTCTAGATGACGTCTCGGCAATTTCAGCAACTTGAGCATTCGTTTTGCGTTGAGATCTAGTTATCATAGGGTGTTTGTTAGTTTTTAACTGCTGTAAGGCTGATGAATTTTGAGGTAAAGGAAGTTCAACCTCTAGGTGAATTGTAGGAGTTGATGAGGATATGTTATTATCCATAACTTGGTACAATCCTAGAGGTTGATGTTCTGCCAATATTGGAACATTTTCAGTGACCTTTTTATCAGAAGTCTGACTTTGAGGTTGAGTTGAAGAAAAAGATGCAGTCAGATTGTCATTTGAGGGTGTTGTTGCTGATTTCGATAAATTGCCATCAGTGGTATGTGTGAGTGAATCTACAAATTTTTGTGAAAAATTAGTTGGTAGTGCACATGGAAGCTACCAGTTAAAGGGATACCTTACTGACTCAGTTGATTGTTATTGAGATGCAGAAATAACACTTTGCACATCCTTGGATGGAAAATTTGTTTCATCAAAATTAACATGCCTGGAGATGTAGACTCGTCCTGTTTCACTTAGACATAAGTAGTCTTTGTGAGAAGAGCTATAACCAATAAAGATGCAGGATTTTGTATGATAATCCATTTTATGAGAATTATATGGCCTTAGGTAAGGAAAAAACCTACAGCCAAACACCTTTAACATGGTATAATCAGGAGGCTTGTGAAACAACTTCTCAAACGGGGATAAGGACTAAAGGATTGGAGTTGGTAACCTGTTTATCAGATAAATTGCTGTATGAAAGGCACGCCACCAGAATTGAAAAGGTAGTGAGGATTGGGCCAGTAAGGTCGGGCCAATTTCTGTAATGTGCTAGTGTTTCCTTTCAATTTTGCCATTTTGTTGGTGGACATGGGGACATGGATGCCTGAACTTGATGCCATGAGAATTTAGATGAGGTAGAAAATATCTAAACTCAACCACCCTAATCAGTTTGAATACATTTTAATTGAGTTTCAAGTTGTCTTTCCACAAACACATGAAATTGTTTGGAAATGGCAAAGGCTTCTGATTTTTGCTTCAGTGGATATATCCAAGAATAACGGTTGAAATCATCAAGAAAGGCAATGTAATATCTGTATCCTTCCTTTGAAACTACTGGTGACGGACCCCATAGGTCAGCAAAGATCAACTCCAAGGGCTTTGTGCTGACTGCTGCTGACGGAGAGAAAGGTTGCTGATGCAACTTCTCAAATTTACAGGCTGAACAATTATGTAACATAGATTCTGGAACAGAAATTTTTTTATTTAATGCATTATGTAACACGGCTTGAAGAGTTTCATAGTGAGGGTGGCCAAGTCTCATATGCCATACAACTGAGTCATGCTTATTGATAGCAGTAGCTACATTTGAAAAATGTAAATTTTGAAGTCTTGAATTGTCAACTGTGGATACAGCTTCTATATCAGTGGACAACTTTATTCTTGAGGCAAATTTATCAGAACCAAGGGCTGATGATCTTTCATGGAAACTTTGAGATAGAGTAATAGGTGAAGATAGCTGATACAATCCATTCCTAAGTCTCCCTTCCAACAGAATTGTTTGCGTTTCCTTGTCCTTTATAATACACAAGTTAGCAAAAAACTCAGCACTAACTGCATTATCTTGAGTGAGTTTTGATATGCTAATCAAATTCTTTGTAATTTGTGATACAACTAGCACATTATTAACTAGTAGTTTATGTGAAGATGATGATGTAAAAAGATGCAGATTACCAGTATAGGTGATAGTGAGACACTGACCATTTCCAACCCGCAGTTTTTTTGGACCACTGTAAGGTGCAACAGTCTCTAGAGATTGAGTGTTTGAGCTGATGTGACTGGTGGCTCCAGAATCAAGGTACCATTGAGGATCTGCTACTGAGATAGGTTGAGCAAAGCAGGACATTGGACCTGCATGCTAAGGAATTTGTTGCTGATGTTGCTATAGTTGTGATGGATTAGATTGTGGTATAAGAACTTCTTTTGATTGATTGGTAGAGCCATGATCCTTTTGCAGATAGTACACTTGATTTGCCTGTTCTAAAAATTCAGTTTGATTGGGTGAAAAGGATTGTTGTTGGGTGGTTTGGTGATATTGAGACTGTTGAGTTGGTTTTGATTTTGAGGACCATTATAGGATAAGTCAAGCCTATGATAGCATTGTACAGCCGTGTGACCAGGTTTCCCATATACCTGACAGAAGATTTTTGGTTTGAAAAAATTTCTACCTCTCCCTCGTCCAGAATTTGGATTTATTCTTCTTGTGTCTTGCACCATTAAGGCATTGTGAGGTAAAATAGTGTTGTTTGAGTTGCTGAAGTCTAAAGCTGGAGTTGGTGATGGATTGTAGTGTAATGTAGGTACATGATATTACGGTGAAGAAGTGTATGGTGCTGGTATTGACACAGAATGTTGAATGGTATTTATGTATGGTAAGTGACCTGTATTGACAACATGATAAGGATATATCGAGGACTGTTTCTGTGCTATTAAGGCTGAGTTATCATGGTATATGTTGTGTGCACTATTATATCTCTCAAGTCGAATTTCATGTTTGTGGAGCAAGAATTGTGCCTCCTGGAGAGTAATATCATCTCCTCTGGCTGATAGGTGTACTGATACAGCATCATACTCAGAACCAAAGCCATCTAGAATATAGGCTATCAATTCTTCAGTGGTTAAGATCACTCCACTTGCAGAGAGAGAATAAACATATCCTTTCATTTTGAGAACAAATTCATTGATACTTAAGAATTCTTTCTTGGTATTTTGCAATAAGTTCCTAAGATGCATTGTTCTAGCCTTTGATTCGGTAATAAAATGATTCTCTAAAGTTTTCCAAATTTCAAAAGAACTTGAGCATTTTGCAACATATCCAACCATTGATTCAAAGATTGAGGAATATAACCAGCTCATAAGAAATTGATCAATTCTTTTCCATAGAAAATAATCGGAATTAGTTTTTCTCACCAGGTCTCATGTTTCGTCATCTTTGTTCAAGATAAAAGGCTCAGGACAGGGACGTTCACCACAAACAAAACCTTTAAGCTGAAATGATGTAAGAGCTAGTAGTACTTAAGATCTCCAGTAGTTGTGGTTCTTTTCTCCTAATTTGACAGCAACATTAGGTAAGGAACTTGGAAAGCTGAAGTTCTTCAGCTGATCATTGCTATAGGTTGATTTCTCCAAATCTATCATTTTGATCTTGCTTTTGGAGTTGGATAAGTCTTCAAATTTATCCATGTCAACTAAATAGCTCTGATACCATGAAGAAGTCCTAGAATCGAGAAAAGAAAGTCGTAAAACTTTCTAGAGAAGAAGAAATGAAATTTGACAGAAAAACAGAGCAAGGAAAACTTGCTAAAGAAATGTTTATTAGAAACAGATCAAAACGTTACAATGCACTAATCGTGCAGTCCTTTTTATACAAATTCTAAGACGTAACTGAATCAAGTTGCAGAATAACAAAATCAAGTTGCTTTGTTTGGCAACGGCTGTAACAGAATCCAGTTGTAACAGAGTCAAGTTGCAGAATCAAGTTCTTCATTCGGCAACGACCGTAACAGAATCCAGTTGTAACAGAGTCAAGTTGCAGAGTTAGTTCGGCAATGGCTGTAATAGAATCCAGTTGTAACAGAATCAAGTTAATCAGTTTGCCAACGTAAGTGGTGAGGTGAGTGGTTGATGCAGGTTGCACTTCATAACAACCGATGCAGCACATGCACGTCCTCTTGCATCGTAATAAACCTAAATCAGTGCCATAACAATCAACCAACTCAACTTATTTATGGGGACAGACTCAGAAATTATTATTATGGGGTAAGATAAGTAATTTAATATAATTCTAAAAAAAAAGTGAGTTGGATTGTAACTAACTTGATAATGTAAGGAAAAAAAAAAAGTAAATGAGTAGCATCAATTTTTAAAATATTAATATAAATACTTTTTCTTGTCATATGCAGGCAAATCTCTAAGCAGGCGATAAATTTGCCTGCGAGAACCAGATATGATAGCATGGAGTAACAACTTTTTTTTGTCATATAAAGCTCGAACCACACGATCACCCATTCTGAACATTTTTTCACATTTTTCTGAAGCAACAGCTGCAAACTCTGGAGGCAACATACCTCCAGTGTTGATCCACTCTGTAAGCTGTCAAAAATAGAAGTAACAATTAAGGAGTGATTATAAGGGATTATGATTTGATATCCTTGCTACTTTGAAATTATTAGAGTTAATTAATATAAATTTTAAGGGATTTATTGTTGTTAATTAGATTGATTAGAGAAAATTTTTCTTTTTATCTAGAGTTTTAATTGAATGCATATTATTATATAACAATTGGGTCAGAAGATAGAGCATAAAGAAGACCACATACGACATTTTCTATACAGAGATAGAATGGATATTGACTACATTTTGTCCTTGATATTTGTGAAGATATGAACATTGTTAATTAAGAAAACTAATATTTGTCATTATGTCAAATATGATATTATTATTACATGCTAATCACATCCCTAATTATGTGAGATTACAGCATTAACGCATAATATATGATTGCCTTTTATAGATTCTTATATTTGTATAAATAACCCTTTTGTACAGAACATTACATAATGTACAAATATACAGAATTCAGTATTCTGTTTGTCTTCTCTTCTCGTAGGCAGTCTCGGGTAGATTATACTGCTTCTTTTGCCTCTTTCTTCTTCTTCTCCTTTACTGCTTCTTCCTCTTTAGCTTCTGACAATATTAGATATTTGTTAGACCCATCTCCCTCACCCACGCCGCTCCACTCTTTTTTCTGTTTTTCACGCTGCTCCACTCTTCTTCTCATTTTTTTTTTTACCTCTAATCCCATCCACGCCGACGCCCCTTGCAACCATAACCGCCGCTCAAGTCTTCTTCTGAATTCTTATTCCATTCCTCATGCTCAACCTATCCTTTTAACTTTTCTGTATACTTCTGTGTTAAGTGTTAGCTTTCTTTTTTATTATAAAATGGACTTCAGTTACAGAAACTACTCTTCAAACATTAAATTAATATATAATTCAAAAATAATATTAACATATTGAAAATTTTATTTTATTTTCATATATTCTCGTGAATAATATGTATTAATACAATCAAAGTTTTGTCTTATAAAATGCTAAATATGCTATTTCCCTATTATACTCATTTGTTAAAGATTGTTTTCTCGTTTAATACATACAAACGTTGATATGGGTTCTTCTAAAAGTCCGTTTAATGTAACTTATTCAAATAATTTTTTTTTTTATTTTTTAAATAAAGCTTATTATAGTAAATCTTGTGAAAATAATACTTTTACAATAAAAATTATAATTATTTACTCCAATAAAAGTAATAGAGCTCTTTAAACCAGTGATTTAAAAGCCGGACCATTGGTCAACCCGGTCAAGGGGTCGGTTCCCGAGTTGTCTAGTCCAACCGTTTCAACCAGTGTGCATCAAACATATCTCTGAAAAATCACCATCAGTTCCTACCAATTTGAAACCCAACAAACACACCCCACCCTTGCAAACTATCGTCAGTCCCTGTAGTTCTAAAATAAAGCAACCACACCCCAGTAGCATATATACTCTTTTTTTCTCTCTCTCTCTTTTTGTCCTTCTTCTTCCTCTTCTCTTTTTCTCTCCTTCTTTCTCTTCATTTCCTCTTTGTTTGACCAAATTGCGGCATCGGCCTTTTCCCTTTTTCTAGTTGTTTTCTAACCCAAAATCACGCCCGTCACGTCCACTAGAACCCCCACCCTCTCTTCTTCAAAACCATACCCTTTATTCCCTCTCATCACTCGCCGATCGTCGGCCACGACCACTGCATTGAGCAACTGTCCTTTGTCGATTTTCGGCCGCTTTGAGTGACGACAAACCCAACCACCACACCCTTAGACTCATCAGCTATCCCCTAAAAACCCCCAAAGTTCGCAAGTCATTCCACCCACTGATTGCCGAAAATCACGAGCTAGGGTTTCGCCGTTTCTTGGCCAAATTCTAGCGATTCCAATGACAAACATTTAATCCAACAGCGCTTCCCGACTCCTTATGATCCACCCTTCAAAACCCCCTTAACTCCGATCCCTATTTGCCCACTGAACACCAGCCAAGAGCCACCTCCAGTAGCCGTAATTTGAATTGTTTTGGTGTGGGATTGATTGGATTTTTGGCTGATTTTTTATTGGTTTTGGCTTCGTGGTTGCCTTGTGCTTGTTTTGGTTGTGTTTTCTAGTCGATGGCACCTCCCTACCAACTGAAACTTTGTCCACGAAAATCTGGGAATTTGAGTTAACTCGATTTTGACAGAAAATCGAGTGGACTGGTGGTTCGCTACAATAACACCGGTCCAACTGCAGGTCAAAATGGGTTAATTACAATTCTCATTTTCGACCCTAACCAACCCGACTTAGTCATTGGTTGACGGTTCGACTGGTTAAACCGGCTGGGCTAGGTTTTGAAATACAACTTTAAACTTAATTAATAAAATGTGTTCTAACATATAAAAGGGTTAAATCAAATTTATAAACTAGCATAAGAATATTTTTAACACTTCAATACTTCAAAGAAGCTCATAAATAATTAAGAGAATTGCTATCAAACAAGAGAAATTAAAAAAAAAAAAAAAGTTTTTCCGAAGTCCTTGGGTTGAAAGTTAGATGGGAAAATTTTCTATGGAAAATCAAATGCATGAACATGAATGCGTGGTTCTGAACTAAAGAAAATGCGGCAGAGTTGATTTTATTTCAAATAGGTTCTACTTTATACAGATGGCTTCAATGTTTGTTCTATTACTGTATTACATTACATATAGCATAAAATATAAGTGAATGTGTTTGTATATATATTATATTCTATGAATTTTTTTTTTTGTTATAAAAAATGAAAAATTATCACACATTTTAATATAAGGAAAGTGGCTTATTAGAAAAGTATATACTTATTATAAGGAGGTTTATCATTTAAAATGTATAATTTGTTTTAAAAAAGAAGAGAAATGAAAACAATATTCACATAATAAACTAAACTTATTATAATTTTATAAGAAAAGAAACAAAATTTTATTAATTTAAGAACTTAAAAAATATATAGGAAAAGATATGTGATTACAAAAAAATTAAAAAAGAGAAGAAGAAGATGATGTACAATTCAATTATAACAAAAATGTTTGCGAAGTTAAACTTATTTACTAGAATTGAGGGTCTATTTTTTGTTTTTAGAAAAATAAAAGCACTCTCTAGTTTTAATTATAATATTAACAAAAAAATTTCCGAATTTAAGATTTAGGGTGTATGGATAAACTCCGCCCCTGTCCAATGCTATTCCATGAAGCAATTTCTTCTGACACCACTGAAACACATAGAAATTACCTATATGTGCATGCCTTATAACTGGATCTTTGAGGTCACTCTTCTTTCTTTACTTGACCTGACAAACATAAAATTATTATTACAACTTTATGTCGTTTCGTTTCTGTCTCTAGCTTTTCTAGTTAGTCAGTATGTAAGACCGATTGTTTAAGTAGAAATTGTCGCTTTGTTCTTTTATTCTTCCACGTCTCCTTCTTTTGATAACAACAAATGAAGAACTCATAGTTAGCAGCATTTCTATCATGGATAAAATGAACGTAGCAGAAGCAAAGAAATTTATTTCATCCATCATCGCCACGGTAACATTTTAATTCAGTCTTTATTTAATTTAATTTATTTTACAATACTAACACTATATATTTTTGTAACTTTGGGCTCTAAATTTGTAGGGTTTGAGGTTACTTATAACCAAAAATAAGAAACAAACACTGGCTTTGTTTTTTCTTTTGTTGGAGATGGTATCATTTGTACTAGATCTCTTTGGGAAAAACAAATGTATTTTTCTTCTTTTTGCATTTTTATTGTCGGCTTCTAGCTTTGTTATGATTGTTTACAATCGAATTATGGGAAGAACAAAAAATTTGAAACAAAAATTACAATCTGCGAGGCAACTTGAGATTGTGGAGATTGTGTTCTCAATAGTTCAGCTGGTTGCTACATTTGTTCATCTTATATTGGCGGCTGTTGGCATCAAGAACAATTACAATGTATCCGTTTTTCCTCTAGCTTTTGCCATAGTTCTCGTTGCCTTTGTTTTTGAAAAGGAGGATGAAGAGTTTACTCATGGTGATGATCAAGGTATGAATTTAAACAAATTTTAGTTTATTTAATTATGTTTAAGTTCTTAATCTTTGTTGGATTTGACTTGAATGTCTTACTAGTTACTATCACATAGAATAAATATTGCTTAAGATATATATAGACGGTAGATACGACGGGTTTACACACTAATTGGATAGAAACATTTTTGTAAATTAGTATAAATGAAAGAGAAAATAATATATACTGATATAAGTTTTCAGTTTAATATAAAGATAAGGTGATACGTTACTAATTAATCATGTTTGCACTGGATGAAAAATTATTAATGCTATTTGCCAAGACCATATAGTTAAGTCCTTAATATGGCCAAGTATTTTTTAAGTCAACATGGTCCTCAATTTCATGTAGCTAGCTAGTATGTGAAGATATATTATATTTTCCAAGACCATGTTGACTTAAAAAGACTTGATCATAAAATTGTCCGTTGAATACTAAAATCAACTACATGGAATAATTTATTATATCATATTTATTAAGGTTTATTATCTGCCACTCTAAGGTTTGGCGTCAACACTTTTCGCCTTAGTTTTGGCGTCAACACTTTTCACCTTAGTTTTCAAAAACTAAGGTGAAAAGTGTTACTGTGAGTTAAATATAACGGCATAAGTGATAAAAAAAATGTATTTTAAATAAACATATGATGATTTTGGATAGTTACATTGTTGACTGTTTTTGATAATATTGCATTTATCTAACCTGCAAATGGCCAACGATTATTTCATATTTGTTATGCCTGAAAAACATGGAGCTGACGCAAGGCTCGGTCAGCATAAAAGGTCAAGAGCTTGGGTAGGCCCGCAGTCAGTTAGAAGCAGCCACGTCGCGTGGTGACCTGAGTAGCTCACTCTTGTCAGTAAAGTGGGTGCGCATCAGGCCAACCAGAAGCTATAGTGATTCCACGTGTCCAATCCCTGCACCAAATCGCGTAAATCACTCTGGAAAGTGGGCAATGTGACATAAAGAAGGATTTGCACGGATAATCCCTCCAACTCACAGATTTAGTAATGATAACCTTAATCTATCCCACTATAAATAGAGAGCTCTTTTCTCATTTAGGGGATTGGCTATTCTCTCTCTCAAAAATACATAGCATTCTCTCTTGTACAATCATTTGTAAGTTAGTCCGCTAACGTGACCTGACCTTTATCATTAATACAAAAATCAGTGGACGTAGGATTCACTTCCTTAGCATCCGAACCACTTTAAACACTATTGTCCATTGCATTTACTCTCATTTTCATATTCACGTGTGTTCTCTAGGCCTGCTCAGCATTTCACACATGCGTTTGGTTGGTGTCAAAATCACGCATCAACAGTTTGGCGCTAGAAAAAGGGTTTGATTTAGTATTCGTCCTTCATCAGGAGAATCTCTAACAAACTGGTCCCACAACAGCAAATGGCCCGCCAAACTGAACCTGAGCGAACCAACCAGGGTGTTGAGGAGATCCCCTAAGTCCAGGAGGGCACCTCTTCCGAGGTACCTTCGATTCCGCAAAATGTCATGGGGGATATCCCATCAAGTTCACAACTTGACCCTGTTATTATGAGCTACTTGGAAAGGTTCAACAATACCCTTCAGACAGTCAACCGAAGGTTGGACTAGGGTGTGCCACCTAAATCAGCTAGGGCGGTGTAACCGCCAAAAATGCCTGCAGGTCGCGCGAAAGTGAGGCAAAGGGAGACAGCCCGTGCTGCGAGCACTGTAGGCCGTCGAAGAAAGGGTAAGCAAGTGGCAAAAAAACGGGTCTAAGGGCTCCAAAGGGCTGGCGAACACCGACCACATCTCAAATATAATACCAGTGGCGTTAAGACTCGGTGAAAGGACACAACCTAAGCCGTCCCATGCCACGTCGCATGTACACCCCCATAAAAGTGTTGGGTGGGGCGATTCTTATCACCGCTAGCAAAATAATCCTAATCGTCATCGTGCGGGAGGTTCCCATACTTCGCGGGGCGGTTTGTACCACCGCGAAGGTCGTGAAAATTCCCCGCACCGTTCATCGCCGTCACACGGCTCTAGCCAACGTGTGTTAAGAGTGGCCAGAACTGTCGGCCGAGGCGAAGAGGAATCCAACCTCCAGACTTTCCTCAACCGCAATCGCGAGGGTCGAACTCGCATGGGCAAAAGCAATCCCCAAATGGCTCCATCGCCTTAGATTGAAGAGCTTCAGCGAGTCTAGACCGACTAAGAGCTCAGCAAAATGAGCCAGGGTAGGTCGCATCTGCATCCCCCTTCTCTCCAGAAGTGCTAGCCGCCCCACTCCTATCAAGATTTGGAATGCCCGACATGCGGGCATTCGATGGAAATTCTGATCTACAAGTTCATTTATATGAATTCAACGACCTGATGGAGCTTCACCAAGTCTTAGATCTAGCAAAGTACCGTTGTTTGGCAGTAACTTTAACCTCTCATGCCAAACGGTGGTTCAGTTCGCTCCCAACGGGATCGATCAGCTCGTGGCCTCAGATGAGTGTGACATTTTTAAGGCACTTCCAAGTGAACCGAAAGTTCTCAATGCCTTTGAGCTACCTCAGCAATATAAGGCAAGAGAGCAAGAGAGGGATGAGTCCCTCTAGTCTTACATCGACCGATTTCATAGAGAACTCAACAAGGTAGCTCACACTCCTGAAGAGTCTGTTCGGACTCTTATCATAGCAGGAGTTCGTCCACAGACCGACCTGTGGAAAGAGTTACAGGCTGAGGATGATGTTTCCCTCACCCAATTCTATATCCTTGCGGAGAAGTACCTCCGGATTGAAAATTCAGTGGCAGCGCTGCACCGCCGCGACCTTGGTGCTTCAGGCAATGCGTCTGGTCGGGGGGAGAGTATGAGAGTTGATTGCAGATGGGCTGCTGACGATCAACGAAAAGGAAAGAAGCCGCGCTATGAGCCTAGAAAGTCTTATGCTCCTGTTCCTCGTCGCGAACGCTATAGAAATCAGTATACGCCTTTGAATGCATCTGTATCGGCTATCCTCGATAAATCAGAAGAAGCCAGCCTGCTTGGAGAGCCTGAGCCCATGAAAAATCCACCGTCAGCCAGAAATAGTAAAAAGTACTTTTGCTTTCATCGGGACAATGGGCATCACACTGATGAGTGCCGAGCTCTCAAGCAGGCAATCGAAGACCTCATCAAGAAGGGGCATTTCAAATAGTATATTGATGATTCCACTCCTGCCCAAGAGAACAATTAAGGGGAATCGGGAAAGAAGCGACATGATCGCAAAGGCATATGCAGCGTCAATATGATCTTTGGGAGACCGCACCTTGCAGGAAACTCGTAGGGTGCCCAGGAAAGATATGCTTGTGTAGCCCATCATGACCCGATTAGTGTGATGAGCACGACGCAACGACTGCAAAAGATTCGTAGGGAGGAGGGAATTACCTTCTTCGAAAAGGATGTAGCTTATTTGTATCATCCCCATGACGGCGCTCTTGTAATCACGCCTCTCATAGGGCGCCATAACGTCCACAGAATATTGGTGGATAACGGAAGTACTATGAATATCCTGTTCCAGACAGCTTTCGAAAGAATGAACTTGGATGAGGCCGACCTGAAGCCCGCCTCGATCCTCTTATATGGTTTTACAGGGGACCACCTGATCCCCAAAGGAACAATCTTGCTTCCAGTCACGCTGAGTGACTTTCACGAAGTGACAAAGGTAACTGAATTCTTGGTAATGGATTATCCATCCGCTTTTAACGGTATCTTAAGGCGACCTCTGCTAAGAAACTTCAAAGTAGTCACTTCGATATACCATCTAAAGATGAAGTTCCCCACCCCGACGGGGATAGGGGAAGTTAGCGAGTCTCAGCGCGTAGCTCGCGACTGTTATGTAAAAGTAGTACAAATGGCATGCAAAGGGAAAGGTATCTCACGCGGCATTCCCTGACAGGCAATGGTGATCAGCCGGATTGAGCCACAACCTGGCCCAACCGAGGATAATATGGATCCTCGTATTCAGGAATACCTTTCCAGTGGGCCAGTTGAGGATCTGACTGAAGTGTTGGTCGATCAGAGCGAATCAAGCAGAGTGTTAAAGATTGGGAGCAATCTCAACCCCCAGCTCGTTACCGAGCTTACTAGTTTCCTCAGAGAAAACATCGATGTGTTTGCATAGTCGCACGTAGATATGGTCGGGATCAGCCCGGATATTATTTGTCATGCATTAAACATCGACAGTGAAGCCAAGCCGGTTCGCCAAAAAAGAAAAGCGATGGATCCGGAGTGATATACCTCCTTAAAACTAGAGGTGGATAACCTTCTTCGAAACGGATCCATCCGAGAAGCGCTCTACCTGACCTGGGTTGCCAACCCGGTTCTAGTAAAGAAGCCCAACGGCAAATGGCGAACCTACGTCGACTTTACCGACCTCAACAAAGCATGCCTGAAAGATAGCTTTCCCCTACCCAAAATTGACCAGCTCATGGATGCCACCTCAGGGCACGAGCTACTGAGCTTTATGGATATGTACTCGGGATATAATCAAATTATGATGTACGCACCGAACGAAGAGCATATATCTTTTGTTATAGATCGGGGATTGTATTGCTACAGAGTTATGCCTTTCGGCCTCAAGAACGCTGGCGCGACCTACCAGAGATTGGTTAACCGGATGTTCTCCGAACAGATCAAAAAATCAATAGAGGTCTATGTAGATGACATGCTGGTCAAATCCCATGTCGCTTCAAATCACATAGCGCATCTCGCTGAGATGTTTGATATCCTCCGGCTATACAGAATGAAGCTAAACCCCCTCAGGTGCTCGTTCGGAGTATCCTCAGGAAAATTCCTAGGATACATGGTTAACCAACGGGGAATAGAGATCAACCCCGAGAAAATCCAAGTTCTTCTCGATATGGAAAGCCCGACTTGCAAAAAGCAGGTCATGAGCCTTAATGGGCGAATAGCAGCGCTAAGTTGCTTCATATCGAGGTTAACAGATTGCTGTTTACCGTTTTTCAATGTTCTGAAGGCCAATAAAAAGTTCAAGTGGACTCCCGAGTGCGAACAGGCATTCCAAAGTATTAAAGAACGCCTCGGGAAGCCACATCTCCTGTCCAAGCCTCTCCCGCAAGAGATCCTCCTCCTCTATCTGTCCGTCTCTCAGTTCGCGGTCAGTGCAGCCTTAGTTCGGGAAGAGGATAAGGTCCAATGGCTAGTGTATTACGCAAGCAAGTGTCTGTTTGATGCCGAGATGTGGTATCCAGAAATAGAACGGTTAGCCTATGCCCTGCTGAACGCTTCTAGAAAATTGCGACCTTATTTCCACGCCCATACAATCCATGTAATGACTAATTACCCGCTCAGGCAGGTCCTCCAGAAGCCGGATGCGTCGGGTAAATTACTTAAATGGGCCATAGAATTAAGTCAGTTTGATCTGAAGTACAGACCGAAACCAACTATCAAAGGGCAGGTTGTTGCTGACTTCATATTAGAATTCTCATATCTTCTGACGAGTGAGTTAGAACAACAGCCTAGCGAAGTCATTCAGGAAACCACTCAAAATCTATCGACCTGGAGCCTCTACATCAATGGATCATCGAACAGAAAGAGGGTCGGTGCAGGTCTTCTCCTTCTGAGTCCTAAAGGGGCTCGCATTCATGGCATTCTTCGGTTCGGGTTCAAGTTAACCAACAATGAGGTTGAGTATAAAGCTCTGCTCGCTGGACTACGGTTGGCTAGAGAAATGGGTGCAACTGTAATCAGCGTCCACAGCGACTCCATGCTGGTCGTTAACTAGATTTTGGGAGAGTACCAAGCCAAGGAAGAAAATATGATCCGCTATTTGAAGAAAGCTAAGGCCGCACTTGAGCCATTTGAGCACTTCACGATCACTCAGATTCCCAGAGATAACAACTTGGTGGCAGATGCCTTGGTAAGGATAGCCTCATCATTGGACTCAGATGCATCGGATAGCATTCCTGTTCGATTCATCGAGACCCCCAGTATCAGCTTGATCAAACAGGCTATGAATGTAACACAATCAGATTCCTGGATGTGATGAATAAGGTTCGGACCTTGCCTGACCATTCGGTACCTCAAGGACGGGACCTTGCTTGACGATAAGGTCGAGACAAGGACTTTACGAACAAGATCTGCTTGTTATACCCTCATCGGAGACCAGCTGTATAGGCGAGGATTTAACGCCCCCCTTCTCTGATGTATAACCGACAAAGAAGCAGATTACGTCATGAGGGAAATACATGAAGGGATCTATAGTAACCACACCGCCGCACGATCCCTCGCCAATAAAGTTGTTCGTCAAGGGTACTACTGGCCCCGAATCCAATAAGACACTTACAACTTTGTCAAAAGGTGTGACAAGTGCCAACGGTTGGGGAATGTACCGCGAGCTCCTTCCCACCAACTGATAACTATGACCAGCCTCTGGCCATTCTTTATGTGGGGAATCGATCTCATTGGTCCTATGCCGTTTGGTAAAGGGGGAGTCAAGTATGTCGTGATCACAGTAAATTACTTCACCAAATGGGTAAAAGCCGAGCCACTAGCGGCGATCACGACCAAAAAGCTCAAAGACTTTGTTTTCAAAAACATTGTGTGCCGCTACGGGATTCCCTATACCTTCATCTCAGATAATGGTAAACAGTTCGACAACGAGGAGTTCAAGCAGTTTTACGACGAGTTGGGTATTCATAAAAAGTTTGCCTCAGTCGCAAGACCGCAAGTAAATGGCCAAGTTGAAGCTGTCAACAAAACCATTAAGCACACTCTGAAGGCCAAACTTGGCGCAGCCAAGAGGAATTGGGCCGACGACCTTTCCGAAGTCCTATGAGCATATAGGACAACTCCGAGAACCTCGACCTCAGAAACCCCTTTTTTGCTAGCATATGGCTACGAAGCGATGATCCTTGTGGAGACAGGAACCGGTTCTCTACTGATGGACTTGTACAACGAAGCCAATAATGAAGTTCTTATGCAAGCAAGTCTGGATCTTGTTGAAGAACACCGCAGCAAGGCTCTGCTAAGAATAGCAGCCTATCAGCAACACGCGAAAAGATTCTTCGATTCTAAGGTCAGACGAAGAGACTTTCAGGTCGGCGACCTTGTATTGAAGGAAGTTTTTCTCGATACTCGAGAACCAAGTGCGAGAGTTTTAGGACCGAACTGGGAGGGCCCATACCGTATCGCCAAAGTGATAAGATTGAGGACTTACCACCTAAAAAGGCTAAATGGTTCCGTAGTATCGTGAGCTTAGAATGCTAAACACCTTCGACCTTACTATTAGTAATTCCGAACTCATTTCTTCCTTGTAAAGCTTTTATTTTATAACCCTTGTAAATAATGGATGTAATTATGTTCTTTTGTAATCGCTTTACATGTATAATCCTATTCGCATAGAATGTGTAATTATGTTCGCATAGACTTATTCTAGTTATAAAGTTACTTTACGATCTCATATGTACTGAAAGGTACCAAAAGTTAAGTACTAATAAAAAATTACCAAAAACGATCTTTATTTATTTGTAATAAAGGGAATACATAATCAAGCAAGAGCGAAAACTACAAAGATGGATCACTGATCTTCACTCCCGGGTCCCAAAAGGGCAACCTCGACATCCCCAGACTGGTCGTCAATTTCCTTTTTGGGTACCACCTCTGGAACATACTTTGGATGTTCTTCCAAATTAGGTCCCTGAGCCATTTCCTCGGCCTCGGCCTTGGCCTCGTCCTGCGCCAGAGCAGCCAGTTCGTCCCAGTACTCGCCAAGAAGATCAGACAAATCTATCTCAGGATTCTTCACCTGAAGAGCAAAAATGGACCTGATCGTCCAATTCGCAGCCCTGTTCTCCATCTTCACTTCCTATTGTTGCATCTCCGTAGTTAGCGAGGTAATGCGACCTTGTGCAAAGTGAAGCGTGGCCTCAAGCTCGGTTCGTTGCTTCTCAGTAGCCTCCCACAGATTGCCCCTTTCCTGCTCAGCTCGCACGGCCCGTTCGGAGGTATTCTACAGCGCTTGATCCTTCTCTCCAGCCTCCTTGGAAAGTCTGCCCACAGTCCGCTGGAGCTCTCTCACCTCCTCTCCGCGTTTGTCCAACTCGACCTTCTGAAAGTCCATTGTGTGGCAAACAACGTCCCTTTCAGACATGTACTGGTCTGCTTGAGCAATGGACGAGTCTTTGTCTGCTCGTGCGGCCTCTAGCTCCTACATAAGTTGTGTATTCTCCTCCCGCAGCTCGACCAACTTCTCGGCAGACCCCAATTAGGCCTTCTGCTGAGACATGTGCAGGGAAAGCAAAGCCTGTACAGTGAGTAAAGGGTTAGTCTACTCCCCTCAAAAAAGCGAACGAAGGTCCTCGTTTGGGACAACTCGTCTACCTGGCTAAAGAGTTGGAATAATGCAGTTCGGCAGGATTGGATGTCAGGAACTACTCAAACAACTCCGCGAGTCCACATTCCAACAACGTTAGGACCATCGGCTGCAAATAGTCCAGAAGCTAGGCCAGTGAGTTTAGCACAAGCGCTCTGACGCCCTCGGCAGGTAGAGCCTGACCCGCAGGCTCTTTGCCTGGCCTCCTCCCGAGACCTATAGCCGTAGGTCACGTCGACTAACTGGTGGAAATGCCAAGCTGAATGCTCAGTAAAGCTACGACCACTCAGGATGAATGCCCAAGCCTTCCTCTTCGGACTTGTTTCCTCAGTCCAAATTTGCCACCGAGTCTTCTACTTCTGGCGAGTAGCCGAAGATGGAGGAACTTCCACAGGTCAGGTCGGGGTACCCGCTTGTGCCCCTCCAACCAAGGGACCACTTGGAGTAGCTCTAGCTAGTCCGACGGTATGCCTCTAGGGAAAAGAGAATTGTCTTGATCGTGGTGACTTGGACACCCGAGGAGGCATGGTTGCTGCACGCGAACACCGTTAGTAAAACAGTTCGCTACAGGAAAAATTATAAAGGACAGTCTAGAAACTTACTTGGTGGGGACTCTAAGGTTGCGTACTCGTTGAAGAAGCCATACCTCCGTAAGTTCTCGGTTGTCACGAGCAACCTCGCGTCGCGGCTCTCCTTGGGCAGAAAACCGAATGAAACGATTCTGTCCGGGTCCGCGAGCAAGTTCAGACTGGTCGTTCTATTAACTGCCAGAAAACAAATGGCTCGTTAGCGAAGAATGAAAATCGAGTAAGTTTGGAAGGGAAGAAAACCTATTCGGATCCTGAAAGTGGCTGATGCCGTCATAACAAAAGAAGAAAAATTTTGTGTCGTATGGTCCCACATTGCTTAGATAGCTATGTATCCCCGCTTGTATTGAGTTTCGCCTGGACAAGTACCAAGAATCCTTGTCCTTGCTCTTTTTTAAGACATATGAGCAACCGAGCTCAACTGCAGTTAGCTTACCCAGTCGGTTCTCTCGACACGTGATGTACGTAGCAATGGCGATCATGTACGCATTCGGGGTAAGTTGCATTGGTGCGATCCCGAAGTGATCAAGGACCGACCTGGTGAAAGGGTGGAAGGGGATCAACCCCCCACCCTTGAAGATATCCTCCGAGATCGCGACCATCCCACGTGGTAGATCCCGGGCAGTATGCTCCCTATCGCGAAAAACCTCCACGCTGACAGGGAACTGGTTAACCACCCTTTGCAGCTTGTCGGTAGTAAGCGTCGAGTAAATTTCTCGAGGGAGCCCCGCAGGAGCATCCTCTATGGGCGAGCTGGCTCCTTCATGGGGGTCCATTTTGCAATCTGCAAAAGCGACAAAATGTTACCATTTAGTCTTCGTACATTTTTGTACGATGACGTGGAGGAAAGATTTTCCTCCCTAAACCCATAAAAACCCTAACAGTATACTTAAAAAGAGCCATCACCAATGGCTCCAACCCAACAGAGAGTATTTCATCTCCAGTGAGCTACAGACAGACAACTATCACATGATGACTATCAAAAGCTAAAAACATTGAAGGTAAGAGAAGAGAGTCATCTTCACCTCTTGGGATGAGAAAGGTTGGCTCTTCTGTTCCAAATATCAAGTGAACACCACTCCGAAAGGCAAAGGATCATGACTAGCAAAAGTTTCTTGCTCCCTGAAGAATGAAAATACTATGACTTTGCCTGAAAAGAGCTTAGGGTTTTTATAGTGAAGGAAATGGCGCTTTGGTTTCCCAAAATCAAATGACGTTTGGGTGGAAAACGCATATGACTGTTGATTGCGACCACGTGTCACGAATCAACGAGGAAAAGTGACCGTCATGCCTCAGGAAACCAGATCGTCACCCCTTTCCGTTGAAATGCTTAAGCGACGGCACGATTTTCCCCTCTTCGCATTTAATGCGCCCATAGCCGCATTTAATGCTCTGATAAGGAATGTCGTTTCAGCATGGCTTGCATTTAATGCGCGTAGCTGTCACTTATCACGCATAAGACACGTCTGTTGCGACACGCATTAAAGAACATTTCATTTAATGCGCCCGCTACAAAAGGTGCAACGGATAATATCCGAAGAGATCGTTACCAGAAACACTCTTCATCGTCAGTTGCGATGCGACGTGACTCTTCGGACTTCTCGTCAGTCGCGAAGCGACATGATTGTTCGACTCCATCTCACGTCAATCGCGAAGCGATGTGACCGACTACGAAGCAGCATGACCACTTGTCTTAAAAAGTTGCCAAGTGAGAACAGGCCGGGAATTCCCTCAGGTTGGGATCATCATTGGTACTGGGTAACCGTGACCAGGTTGTTGATCCTGAGGTCGCGGATCATCCTAGGTCGCTTATGGGAAGATGTCCCCGCGATCTCTTTTACAATCACGTCGGATCGACCAACATCTCTTCAGTCACATTAGATCAAGGCATTTGTAGTTTCCAAGGTTTGATTCTCAAACCTTAAAAACTAGGGGACTTCTGTTATGCCTGAAAAACATAGGGCTGACGCAAGGCTCAGTCAGCATAAAAGGTCAAGAGCTTGGGTAGGCCTGCAACTAGTTAGAAGCAGCCAAGTCGCGTGGTGACCTGAGTAGCCCACTCCTGTCAATAAAGTGGGTGCACGCCAGGCCAACCAGAAGCCATAGTGATTCCACGTGTCCAATCCTTGCACCAAATCGCGTAAATCACTCTGGAATGTGGGCAATGTGACATAAAGAAGGATTTGCATGGATAATCCCACCAACTCACAGATTTAGTAATGATAACTTTAATCTATCCCACTATAAATAGAGAGTTCTTCTCTCATTTAGGGGATTGGCTATTCTCTCTTTCAAAAATACATAGCATTCTCTCTTGTACAATCATTTGTAAGTCAGTCCGCTAATGCAACCTGACCTCTATCATTAATACAAAAATCAGTAGACGTAAGATTCGCTTCCTTAGCATCCGAACCACTTTAAACACTGTTGTCCATTGTATTTACTCTCATTTTCATATTTAAGTGTATTATCTGAATCTATTCAGTATTTCATACGTGCGTTTTATTGGTGTCAAAATCACGCAGTAACAATATTATCTTTTTCTACCATTTATACACCGTTACATTCGTCTGACACAAAACCTTCATCCCGGGTGGTTTCCCTGAATTGACGGAGGAAAAAGTATTTTTAATCGAAACCTCGATGGTAATTATTGTTTCCATTTTATATTTCTTGTAGACCCCACAAAGAAGAGTCTTTAGCTGCAACAGTGTTTCCCTAGCCCGTTTGAGACAAAAAGAAATCGTTGAATGATTGGTATAAAAGTTCAATTTAATTTCGCACATGCTACAAATGTTAGCTGGCTTTCTGCAAGAAGAAAAGAATGTTGCATTACCTTATCTGCCATTTTTGATCTAGCTGGATTGCGTGAATGATAAGTCAAATCAACAGTGTAGACCGTACAGTTGCATTTTTTCCTTCTTTTTTTTCCAACTCTTGATCTAGGTATTGCTTTAATTTCCAGTCAGAAATTTGCAGCATCAGGGGTTATAATTGTTACTTCTTGAGCATCCGTTCATTAACCTTTGTAATTACCAGAACATCAAATTTCAAACATAATTTCTGTCGAGAATTGTCGAAAGGTTTTCTTTTAATATTTACTCGCGCTACGGAAATCTGTATTTAAAAAAATACAAACGTCCCTATTTGAGATTTTTCGCGTGTCCACATAAAGTGTTGTAATTACTGTCTTTTTTCAGGTTCGTATGGTAGCATGTGGTCCTCAGATATCTATTGAAAGATTTAATAATGTGGAGAAGTTCAACGGTAAGAAAGAGCTATTATTAATTACGTTAGTCATTTTCTGTTTATGTTTTATGTATTTATTTTGCTTAGAATCTTGTAATTATAAGCATTGTTCTAGAAAAATTATCGTTGTGATACCCAATAAGGTGATCGGGTCGAGAGTCGACTGGCCAATTGGACCGTGATGTCAACAATATATATAATTTTAAGAAATTTAATTAATCCTTAAATTTTAATATGTTACAAAAATATCCCTAAAAATCAATTAGGCCCCTAAAATTTTTTCGTTAGTCCCTAAATTTTTGAAATATTATAAAACACCTCCAAAAAATTAAAAAATAGTCTATACAAGTTTTTTTTAAAAAAAAAAAAAAAAAAAAAAAAAAAAAAAAAAAAAAAAACAAAAAAAAAAAAAAAAAAAAAACCTAGAACACTGAAGCGCCAAGTGCAGGTTTTAAAACAAAGATTATAAATTCAGTATAATGAAATTAAAGTACCAAATAAAGTGTTTAGAAAATTGTAACCATAATCTTATTTTCTTTTTTCAAATAAAGAAGTGACAATCTAATACAAAAACCAAATACGTTCTTTTAAAATTCTTAATAAAATAGATTATTCCATAATCTAAGTTGTTTGATAAACTTACTTATTTCTTAAACTACAACAACCGCAAGCTGGATCTTATTCAAAAATGGTATACGTTAAATGACTTTTGGATTATATAAGTTAAATTATCAATCAAAACACCAACTCATTTGAAGACAAGAACACAATTTCTTTCGAAGAAGCGACTCAAGGCTAAAAAGTACAATCCTTCAATCAGGCAAAACAAAAGGTATATGAATGACAATTTCCAAAAGATACAGGTTTGTTTGTGTAATTGACAATTGAGAGATGAGTGAAAAATTTTTAAATGAAGGGCTCCGGGGAATCAATAGCTTGGTCTTACCTACAAAACATAAGCCTTTCTAGTGTTAGAAACTATATCTTAGCCTAAAGAGCAGCATCAAAATGCAGAGTGGTTCACCAGGCAATTGAGGTGTGACAGAAAAGGGAATTAGGGTTCACTTCATTCTACCTCCAACTTCGACAAAGGAAGTGTAACTCCGGTTTGGTTGATGATATTCTAACTCAGCCGACATGGATGTCAATAATGTTAAATAGGTGCTTTTATCATACGGTTAGAGATGCACCATTGTCTGCCCCAGTAAGATTGAGTATCATTGTAGCTGCCTTCAAAGCCCTGAATTATAGAGGATCTGGTAAGAAACATCTCTAAGAAAATAATGGAAAGTAATATGATCTAAAGTCCAACAAATAAAATCAAATATTGCAGAAGCCAGTGACAGAGATCCATAAATTGCTGAAGAAAAATGATTATCTAAGAGCTTTTCTGCAGAATGATTGCAGGTTTTTACGAATAAACACCACCGTGCTTAAAAACAGGTTTTAATCTTCCACAAGCTTGCGGTATCATCCAGTTTCAGAAAATTGAGCAATTCCAAAAGAGTATGACTGAATTTAAATAGAAATAACCTGCTATTGCAGTTTTCCTCCGTCTACCTCTCTGACATGACATCCTACACTTTAGAATTGATTTTCTTTCTTTTAAATAAGAATAATCTGCTATTAATGTGTTCCTCCCTTTGTCTGCCATAACATATTGGCTATTTAACAAACTCCATTTTTCTCTCTTTTGAAGGATGGGGTGTTAATCCTGGGAAAAATTAATCACATCAAAACTAGATAACCTAATCGTATTTCCTAGTTCAGCTACTTGCATATCTTGGGGTTGTAAGATCAATTCTAGATCACATCGGACAGGGAGAACTCTAGTTTAAATTTTCCAATTAAATTAGAACAATGTTAAGCCAGTTCATTGGTTTTCCAAATACTCACACAGTGAACAAGAAAGAATGAAAACTGCTGTTTTTTTTTTTTTTTTTTTAAACCCAAAGTAAAAGAGAATAACATACCATGCATCAGGTGCCTGCTATAAGGCAGGTGAAGTGCCAAAGCATGATGCAAGCATGTCAGTGTTTATGACACCAGGATTTAAAGCAACAACTGCCATCCCATCAGGTAATTCCTTTGCCACTGATCTGGACAATCCTTCAACAGCCCATTTCGATGCACAATAAGGTGCAACCTGATGAAATATAAATTGATTTTAAGCACAGATCATCATAGTAGTAAAGGAAATCTGAAAACCAACATTATCATGATCCAGAAAATAAAAGGAATAAGGCTATCAGAAAACACTCATGTGATTTTAGTCTCATTTAGAACACACAACTTGATAAGAAAATTTCTGTTCTTCAGAGGTTGATACTTTACAGTACTAAAGAGAATAAAAAATACATGGAAAAAGAAAAACATTACCAATGCATCCAAGCATCTAATATATAAGCCCAATAACCAGTTGCACTTATAATTTATTGTTTCTGCCCATATTGCTGTCAAACACGGAGAACTAGAATTTTAATTTATACTGAAGAATAATGCAAGATAATTCTATGAGAGAATTTCCATTTAAGTAACCATATAGAATGATACTAATAAAAACCAATAATGAATATGATTTATCATATTCAAGAAACATGTGTATTTGAGAACAGAGACAGTGAACATGTCAATTTACCAGGGCAGCACCAGATCTTCCCCAGCCAGAAGACATATTAACAACAATCCCCTGCTTTTTCGTGATCATCAATGGGATGAAGTGACGCAACACATTTGCAATCCTTTTAACATTAGTATCGACAACAGTATCAAATTCTTCTGGTGGAACCTCCCATATCTTGTTATTTTTATTAATGGTACCTGCATTATTTACTGGAAATGCCTTCAAGTCAGTTTTGTTATTAAAAGAAGGGCATGAATCCAAGAAAGAAAAAGAAAATGCCCTCCCTGTACATATCAATATAAGTAGATTTGAGCTGCCTTAACAAATCTAGTGGACAGTTCCAGTCTATTTTAGTGAAGTTCTCCAAAATGGAATGTTGGACATCTGAGTGAACAGAGTAACGCAAACTTTACAGAGTAAAAGGTTTTGGTAAAGATGTATATTCTGTTATTAAGTAAAGTAACAACTGCTGTATATATACAAGGAACTGTAGCTAACTAAAAACGTGACTAATCTAACAAACTAATCTAACAAACTAACTGCTTTACAGCTAAGCATCTAACTAATGAAACAAACTTTACAATAAAATAATTTATTCTGTACATCCCCCCCTCAAGTTGGAACTTGATGGAAATCCAGCAACCCCAACTTGGAAGTGAATTGATGAAACAAAGGACCAGCTAAGGATTTAGTGAAAATGTCGGCAACCTGCAGCTTGGAAGGAATGTGTTGAGGATGAACAAAACCAGCCTTAAATTGATTGCGAACCAAATGACAATCTATTTCAAGATGCTTGGTGCGCTCATGGAAAACAGGGTTGGCAGTGATATGGAGGGCAGCCTGATTATCACACCAGAGAGGAATAGGAAGGTGAAGATGAACATGTAAGTCCTGAAGAATATAAGAAATCCATTGCAATTCACAAACAGTAGAGGCAAGGCTGCGATATTCAGCTTCAGCAGAAGATCTGGAGACAGTGGTCTGTTTCTTGGTTTTCCAAGAGATGAGAGAAGAACCAAGATAAACACAATAACCAGTTAAAGACTTTCTGGTAGTGGGACAAGAAGCCCAATCTGCATCACAAAATGCTTCTAAACGAAAAGAGTTGTTGGCAGGGAAAAACAAACCTTTGGAAGGACAACCCTTCAGGTAACGAAGAACATGAACAGCAGCTTCCCAATGATGAGTGCAGGGACGTTGAACATGTTGACTGAGCTGCTGAACTGCATAAGTAAGATCAGGTCGGGTGAAGCCAAGATAAAGAAGTCGGCCAACCAATCTGCGATATTGATCAGGATTAGCAAATAAAGTATCCTCAGTAGAATAAAACTTGAAGCCTTTAGGTAAAGGAGTTGTAGCAGGTTTGGCACCAGATAAGCCTACATCAGTAATAATATCCATAACATATTTTCTCTGATTTATGTAAGTACCCTCTGAGGACCGAGCAATCTCAAGACCAAGGAAATATTTGGCATATCCAAGATCTTTTATGGTAAACTGATCATGAAGGAACTTCTTCACAGCAAGAATGTCATTTTCAGAGGAACCAGTAATGATGACATCGTCAACATATACTAAAAGAGCAATAAAGGAAAAGTCAGTAGATTTAACAAACAAACAAGTATCATGAGTAGACTGAGTAAAACCATAAGTAATCAGCTGAGAAGTAAACTCATTATTCCACTGTCTGGAAGCCTGTTTCAAACCGTATAGAGATCGTTTCAGACGACAAACCTGATCTGGTCCAGCTGTATCATAAACAGCAGGTGGTAACATATATACTTCTTCATCAAGATAGCCATGCAAAAATGCATTATTAATGTCAAGCTGATGAATAGGCCAGAATTTTGCAGTAGCCATAGCAAGAAAAATTCGTACAGTAACTAATTTTGCTACAGGAGAAAAAGAATCAAAGTAGTCAACACCTTCTACTTGGTTGTAACCCTTGGCAACTAATCGGGCTTTATACCTATCAACTGAACCATCTTGATTAAGTTTGATCTTATAAACCCATCGTGAACCAATGGCTTTCTTTCCTGCAGGTAAAGAGGTTAACTCCCAGGTATGATTTGCTTCTAAAGCCTGAAGTTCATGTTGCATGGCCTGTACCCACTGAGCATTAAGTCTAGCTTGATTATAAGAAGCAGGTTCTTGGACATTAGATACATTTGCCAAGAAAGACATATATGATGAAGTAAAAATGGGTGATTGCAAATATGGAAATGTGGGAGGTGTATGTGGTGAAGAAACAGCAGATTGAGCAGTAGTGGCAGTGGAAGTTGATGGACAAGTAAGAACATTAGAGACAAAATCTGCTAACCAAGCAGGTGGTTTTGATGTCCTGGTACTGCGTCGTATAAGAGGTATAATAGGTGAGGGTGAAGAGTTTATAGAAGAGGAGTTAAGTGATAAAGAGGACAAAAGAGGAGAAGGTAATTCTGTATGATTAGGAGGAGTATAGTGATGATTTTCAGTGATAGGAATCTGAGGTAAAGACACAGTTGTTGATGTAGGGCTATTTTGTTTAAAAGGAAAAGAATGCTCATGAAAAATGACATCCCTAGACATAAACACTGTTTTAGACTGAATATCAAACATTTTGTAGGCTTTATGACCACTGTTATATCCTAGGAAAACACATTTATAAGCTCTAGGGGCAAACTTATCTTTATGAGGATGAGTGTTAGTAGCAAAACATAGGCATCCAAATGTTCTGAGGAAAAGGTAATCTGGAGGTTTATGGAAAAGTATTTCATAAGGGGTTTTCCATTTGAGAACTGGAGTGGGCAATCTGTTAATGATATAAGTGGCTGTGAGTATGGCTTCCCCCCAAAAGTGTTTAGGGAGAGCTGATTGAAACATAAGGGATCTAGCTACTTGAAGCAAATGTTTATGTTTCCTTTCAACTAATCCATTTTGCTGGGGTGTATAAGTGCATGATCTTTGATGTAAGATGCCATGTTCAAGGAAAAGATTCTGACAATCTTTACTAAGAAATTCAGTTCCATTATCAGTTTGAATTCTTTTAATGGACAAGGAGAACTGATTTTTAATCATTCTAAAGAATGTAGTCAATGTATGTACTGCTTGACTCTTATGACTTAAAAGAAAAGTCCAAGTAGCTCTACTGAAATCATCAACTATAGTTAAAAAATAATGTGCCCCTGTAAGTGTGGCTACTCTATAAGGTCCCCAAATGTCAATATGAATCAATTCAAAAGCTGTGAGAGAGTAAGTTGTGCTAAGATGGAAAGGTAATCGATGTTGTTTTGACAGTGGACATACATCACAAATAAAAGTTGCTAGGTCAGAATGTTTAACAGTAGAAACTTTATTAAGAATATCATGTGATGGATGGCCTAATCTTTGATGCCATATAGTAGATGATGGTACATTATTAGTGGCAAAACAGAAGGTGTTACAAGCATGTGTATTAACAGGTAATTCAGACCTAGATATAAACTGTGAAGAAAAGGTTTTAATAGTTTCTTGGCTAAAAGAGAATTTATCTAGAATGTATAATCTTCCCATTAACTTGCCAACTGCCAATACTGCCTCAGTCTGCAGGTCCTGTAAGATACAGTGAGTAGGGTAAAAAACAAACTTGATGAGTGCGGACTCTGAAAGTTTATTTACTGAAAGCAAGTTAAACTTAAAATTTGGAATATGTAAAACTTCAGTAAGTGTTAAGGCTTGCTGCAAAAGGACTTTTCCTATGTGTTTGACAAAATTAATTGATCCATCAGGTAAGTATACGGGTGTGGGTTTATGAATTGAATTATAGGTGTTAAACAAGGCAAGATCATTACACATATGACTCGAGGCTCCTGTATCTATAATCCAAGATCCTGAACTTAAAAATTCAATTGAACTTAATGCTTGTGTTAGACCAATACCTGCAAAGTTAGCGAAATGAGCAAAATCAATTGTAGAGCCATCAGCTGATGCCTTTCCTTTCATAAGCTTAGCCAACTCTTGTTGGATTAATTCTGATATTGTTGTTCCCCACTCAGTTCCAGTATTGCCAAGTTCCTTTCCAGCTTCCAGAGGTGTATCAATCATATTTGCATAACTCTTGTGTTGAGTCTTTCCCTTTTGTTCCTTCAAATCTTTGTACCAATCAAGATAACCATAAAGCTTAAAACATGTCTCCTTCGTATGCCCATTGTTATTGCAAAAATCACAATGTCTCTCTGCCTTCTTAATCGTATCCTTCCTCTTGTATCTTGTCTTAACACCCTGTGCTTTTGCAAACATAGCACTATTTTCAAGATTATCTGCAAATGCTACATGTACCTCTCTCTGTTTTTCAACTCGCAAGATCATTGAGTATGCCTTGATAATAGTGGGTAAGGGATCCATGACCAGAATCTGATTTCGAACATGATCAAAGTTATCATTCAATCCCATAAGGAACTGCATCAAACGATTAAAAGAAGTAATTTCTGCCACCGATTTAGCTGCTCCACAACTACACTGTGGTATAGGCATCAAACATGTCAATTCATCCGATAACTTCTTCACTTTTGTGTAGTATTGTCCTACTGGCATATTTCCTTGATTAATTGAACTAATATCCCTTTGGATTTGATATAACAAAGGTCCATTACATTCACCGAATCTTTCTTCCAATTCCTTCCACAAATCCTTTGCAGAGGTTGTATACAGGAAAGCTTCAACTATCTCTCGCGAAATAGAATTCAAAATCCAAGAAGTAACCATGCAATCTACCCTCCTCCATTGATCAAATGTTGGGGAACTTTCATCAGGCATCTTACACTGTCCATTAATAAACCCTAACTTCACTTTAGCTCCTAATGCGAGTTTCATCGAACGACTCCAAGACAAGTAGTTCTTATCCATTAATGGAGTTGATACAAGGATCATACCTGGATGATTAGAGTTTTACAAAAAAAGAGGACCTCCGCTTCGTATATTTTCTCATGTTCGTACTGAATCAGGTTCCATTGTTGCTTCACTTTGAAGATCCGAGCTCCTTATACCAGGTTCCATTCAACTAGAAGCAATAGTCTGTCACAAAACCAGAAAATCAATGATTTTGTGAAGGATCTATTGCTCTGATACCATGAACAGAGTAACGCAAGCTTTACAGAGTAAAAGGTTTTTGGTAAAGTTGTATATTCTGTTATTGAGTAAAGTAACAGCTGCTGTATATATACAAGGAACTATAGCTAACTAAAAACGTGACTAATCTAACAAACTAATTGATTTACAGCTCAGCATCTAACTAATGAAACCAACTATACAATAAAATAATTTATTCTGTACAGGCAAATTGTTTACTACAATTCTATAGAATAATAATAGTCGAATTTATCTAATTCTTTCATATATTGGTGAAACATATTAAAATCAGAGAACCTAACCAATAGAATTTTGCACTACTATAAATATGGCACAACACGATGATATAAAAGCAGAAAATGAAAAAGGGAGCTTCATTACCTGTAGGAAGAACTATATTGTACTATAAAGGTCAAATTATTTTTCCTCGATCGTATATACCTATATCAAATTCAGTTATCCAATAATTGTTGGATATATTGCAACTATCCAAAGCAGTTCATGTGACATATTAAAATTCAGTCGTTAAAAGAGTTAAGAGCATTACATTACCTTTAGCAGTAGGTATATTGTAGCTATGAAGAACAGTTTTTATTTTTTTTGCAGGAAAAGTAAGCAAAAATTATCTGTTTATTTAATATTGATTACATAAATATATTTACATATATAAGGATCTCATCAATTTCAATAATTCAATGTATGAATCGATAAACAGTCAAATATTTCAATAGCACAACGTATCGATCCCTTCGCATTCACATAATACATTGAACCTTTCACATTAATTTCACATAAACAGAAGCAAATAACACATACAACCTATCCCTCCACATTAACAAATATTAATTGGAAGCAAATCAAAGACAACAGATACAACGTATCAACCTATTAACATTCAAATAAATATCTCTATATATACAGGGATCCTATTAATTTCAATAGCAGTTCTAAATAGCACTATATAATAGATACAACTTATAGATCCCTTCACATTCAAATAACAAAAGGGAGAAGGTAATTCTGTATGATTAGGAAGAGTATAGTGATGATTTTCAGTAATGAATCTGAGGTAAACACAGTTGTTGATGTAGGGCTATTTTGTTTAAAAGAAAGAATGCTCATGAAAAATGACATCCCTAGACATAAACATTGTTTTAGACTGACTACCAACATTTTATAGGCTTTATGACCATTGTTATATCCTAGGAAAACACATTTATAAGCTCTAGGGGCAAACTTATCTTTATGAGGATGAGTGTTAGTAGCAAAACATAAGCATCCAAATGTCTGAGGAAAGGTAATCTGGAGGTTTATGGAAAAGTATTTCATAAGGGTTTTCCATTTGAGAACTGGAGTGGACAATCTTAATGATATAAGTGGCATTGAGTATGGCTTCCCCCCAAAAGTGTTTAGGGAGAGCTGATTGAAACATAAGGGATCTAGCCACTTGAAGCAAATGTTTATGTTTCCTTTCAACTAATCCATTTGCTGGGGTGTATAAGTGCATGATCTTTGATGTAAGATGCCATGTTCAAGGAAAAGATTCTGACAATCTTTACTAAAAAATTCAGTTCCATTATCAGTTTGAATTCTTTTAATGGCCAAGGAGAACTGATTTTCTCCATACTAAAGAATGTAGTCAATGTATGTACTACTTGACTCTTATGACTTAAAAGAAAAGTCCAAGTAGCTCTACTAAATCATCAACTATAGTTAAAAAATAATGTGCCCCTGTAAGTGTGGCACTATTAAGGTCCCCAATGTCAATATGAATCAATCAAAAGTTGTGAGAGAGTAAGTTGTGCTAAGATGGAAAGGTTTTGACTGGACATACATCACAAACAAAGGGCTAGATCAGAATGTTTAACAACAGAAACTTTATTAAGAATATCATGTGATGGATGGCCTAATCTTTATGCCATAAAGTTGATGATGGTACATTATTAGTGACAAATAGAATGTTACAAGCATGTGTACTAACAAGTAATTCAGACCTAGATATAACCTGTGAAGAAAAAGTTTTAATAGTTTTTGGCTAAAAGAGAATTTATCTAGAATGTATAATCTTCCCACTAACTTGCCAACTGCCAATACTGCCTCAGTCTGCAGTCCTGTAAGATACAGTGAGTAGGGTAAAAAACAAACGAGAGGAATAGGAAGGTGAAGATGAACATGTAAGTCCTGAAGAATATAGGAAATCCATTGCAATTCACAAACAGTAGAGGCAAGGCTGCGATATCCAGCTTCAGCAGAAGAACTGGAGACAGTGGTCTGTTTCTTGGTTTTCCAAGAGATGAGAGAAGAACCAAGATAAACACAATAACCAGTTAAAAACTTTCTAGTAGTTGGACAAGAAGCCCAATCTGCATCACAAAATGCTTCTAAACGAAAAGAGCTGTTTGCAGGGAAAACAAGCCTTTGGAAGGATAACCCTTCAAGTAATGAAGAACATGAACAGTAGCTTCCCAATGATGAGTGCAGGGATGTTGAACATGTTGACTGAGCTGCTGAACTGCATAAGCAAGATCAGGTCGGGTGAAGCCAAGATAAAGAAGTCTGCCAACCAATCTGTGATATTGATCAGGATTAGCAAATAAAGTATCCTCAGTAGAACAAAACTTGAAGCCTTTAGGTAAAGGAGTTGTAGCAGGTTTGGCACCAGAAAGGTCTGCATCTGTAATAATATCCATAGCATATTTTCTCTGATATATGTAAGTACCCTATGAGGACCGAGCAATCTCAAGACCAAGGAAATATTTGGCATATCCAAGATCTTTTATGGTAAACTGATCATGAAGGAACTTCTTCACAGCAAGAATATCAGTTTCAAAAGAACCAATAATGATGACATCGTCAACATATACTAAAAGAGTAATAAAGGAAGAATCAGTAGATTTAACCAACAAACAAGTATCATGAGTAGACTGAGTAAAGCCATAAGTAATCAACTGAGAAGTAAACTCGTTATTCCACTGTCTGGAAGCCTGTTTCAAACCGTATAGAGATCGTTTCAGACGACAAACCTGATCTAGTCTAGCTGTATCATAACCAACAGGTGGTAACATATACACTTCTTCATCAAGATAGCCATGCAAAAATGCATTATTAATGTCAAGCTGATGAATAGGCCAGAATTTTGCAGTAGCCACAGCAAAAAAAAAAAAATTCGTACAGTAACTAATTTTGCTACAGGAGAAAAAGAATCAAAGTAGTCAACACCTTCTACTTGGTTGTAACCCTTGGCAACTAATCGGGCTTTATACCTATCAACTGAACCATCTTGATTAAGTTTGATCTTATAAACCCATCATGAACCAATGGCTTTCTTTCCTGCAGGTAAAGAAGTTAACTCCCATGTATGATTTGCTTCTAAAGCCTGATGTTCATGTTGCATGGCTTGTACCCACTGAGCATTAAGTCTAGCTTGACTATGAGAAGCAGGCTTTTGGACATTAGATACATTTTCCAAGAAAGACATATATGATGAAGTAAAAAAGGGTGATTACACATATGGAAATGTGGGAGGTGTATGTGGTGAAGAGACACCAGATTGAGCAACAGTGGCAGTGGAAGTTGATGGCCAAGTAAAAACATTAGAGACAAAATTTTCTAACCAAGCAGGTGTTTTGGTGTCCTGGTACTGCGTCGTATAAGAGGTATAATTGGTGAGGGTGAAGAGTCTATAGAAGAGGAGTTACCTGAACGATGACAAAGGGGAGAAGGTAATTCTGTATGATTAGGAAGGTATAGTGATGATTTTCAGTAATAGGAATCTGAGGTAAAGACACAGTTTTGATATAGGCGTATTTTTTTTTAAAAGGAAAAAGAATGCTCATGAAAAATGACATCCCAGACATAAACACTGTTTTAGACTGACTATCAAACTTTTATAGGCTTTATGACCACTGTTATATCCTGGAAAACATTTATAAGCTCTAGGGCAAACTTATCTTTAGATGAGTGTTAGTAGCAAAACATAAGCATCCAAATGTTCTGAGGAAAAGGTAATCTGGAGGTTATGGGAAAGTATTTCATAAGGGTTTTCCATTTGAGAACTGGAGTGGACAATCTATTAATGATATAGTGGCATTGTTGGCTTCCCCCCAAAAGTGTTTAGGAAGTGTGATTGAAACATAAGGGATCTACCACTTGAAGCAAATGTTTATGTTTCCTTTCAACTATCCATTTGCTGGGGTGTATAAGTGCTGATCTTTGATGTAAGATGCCATGTTCAAGGAAAAGATTCTGACAATCTTACTAAGAAATTCGTTCCATTATCAGTTTGAATTCTTTAATGGCCAGGAGAACTGATTTCTCAATACTAAAGAATGTAGTCAATGTATGTACTACTTGCCTCTTATGACTTAAAAGAAAAGTCCAAGTAGCTCTACTGAAATCATCAACTATATTAAAAAATAATGTGCCCTGTAAGTGGTCTACTCTATAGGTCCCCAAATGTCAATATGAATCAATTCAAAAGTTGTGAGAGAGTAAGTTTGCTAAGATGGAAAGTTTTGAGTGGACATACATCACAAACAAAAGTGGCTAATCGAATGTTTAACAACAGAAACTTTATTAAGAAATCATGTGATGGATGGCCTATCTTTGATGCCATAAAGTTGATGATGGTACATTATTAGTGACAAAAGAAGGTGTTACAAGCATGTGTACTAACAAGTAATTCAGACCTAGATATAACTATGAAGAAAAAGTTTTAATAGTTTTTGGGCTAAAAGAAATTTATCTAGAATGTATAATCTTCCCACTAACTTGCCAACTGCCAATACTGCCTCAGTCTGCAAGTCCTGTAAGATCCAGTGATAGGGTAAAAAACAAACTTGATGGTGAGGACTCTAAAAGTTTATTTACTAAAAGTAAGTTAAACTAAAATTTGGAATATGAAAACTTTAGTAAGTGTTAAGGCTTGCTGTAAAAGGACTTTTCTTATGTGTGGACAAAATTAATTGACCATCAGTAAGATACAGGTGTGGGTATGAATGAATTATAGGTGTTAAACAAGGCAAGATCATTACACATATACTCGAGCTCCTGTATATAATCCAATCCGAACTTAAAAATTCAATTGAACTTAATGCTTGTGTTAGACCAATACCTGCAAAGTTACGAAATGAGCAAAATCAATTGTAGAGCCATCAGCTGATGCCTTTCCTTCATAGCTTAGCCAACTCTTGTTGGATTAATTTTGATAGTTGTTCCCCACTCAGTTCCAGTATTGCCAAGTTCCTTTCCAGCTTCCAGAGTGTACATCAATATTTGCATAACTCTTGTGTTGAGTCTTCCCTTTTGTTCCTTCAATCTTTGTACCATTAGAACCATGAAGCTAAAACATGTCTCCTTCGTATGCCCATTTTTATTGCAAATCACAATGTCTCTCTACTTCTTAATCGTATCCTTCCTCTTGTATCTTGTCTTAACACCCTGTGCTTTTGCAAACATAGCACATTTTCAAGATTACTGCAAATGCTACATGTACCTCTCTCGTTTTTCAACTCGCAAGATCATTGAGTATGCCTTGATAATATGGGGTAGGATCCATGACCAGAATCTGATTTCGAACTGATCAAAGTTATCATTCAATCCCCTAGGAACTGTATTTTCTCCCCCATTTAGTTGCTCCACAACTACACTGTGGTATAGCATCAAACATGTCAATTCATCAATAACTTCTTCAGTTTTGTGTAGTATTGTACTACTGGCATATTTCCTTGATTAATTGAACTAATATCCCTTTGGATTTGATATAACAAAGGTCCATTACATTCACCGAATCTTTCTTCCATTCCTTCACAAATCCTTTGAAGAGGTTGTATACAGAAAGCTTTAACTATCTCTCGCGAAATTGAATTCAAAATCCAGAAGTAACCATGCAATCTACCCTCCTCCATTGTCAATTTTGAAGAACTTTCATCAGGCATCTTACATTGTCCATTAATAACCCTAACTTCACTTTGCTCCTAATGCAGTTTCATCGAACGACTCCAAGACAAGTAGTTCTTATCCATTAATGGAGTTGAGACAAGATCATACCTGGTTGATCAGAGTTTTGCAAAAAAGAGGATCTCCGCTTCGTATATTTTCTCATGTTCGTACTGAATCAGTTCCATTGTGTCTCACTTTGAAGATCCGAGCTCCTTATACCAGGTTCCATTCAACTAGAAGCAATAGTCTGTCACAAAACCAGAAAATCAATGATTTTGTGAAGGATCTATTGCTCTGATACCATGAACAGTAACGCAAGCTTTACAGAGTAAAAGGTTTTGGTAAAGTTGTAATTCTGTTATTGAGCAAGTACAGCTGCTGTATATATACAAGGAACTGTAGCTAACTAAAAACATGACTAATCTAACAAACTAACTGCATTACACGTCAGCATCTAACTAATGAAACCAATCTACAATAAATAATTTATTATGTACAGGCAAATTGTTTACTACAATTCTATAGAATAATAATAGTCGATTTATCTATTTTTCATATATTGGTGAAAACATTAAAATCAGAGACCTAACCAATAGAATTTTGCACTACTATAATATGGCACAACACGATGATATAAAGCAGAAAATGAAAAAGGGAGCTTCATTACCTGTAGAAGAACTATATTGTACTAAAAGGTCAAATTATTTCCTCGATCGTATATACCTATATCAAATTCAGTTACCAATAATTGTTGATATATTGCAACTATCCAAAGCAGTTCATGTAACAATTAAAATTCAGTCGTTAAAAGAGTTAAGAGCATTACTACCTTTAGCAGGAGGTATATTGAGCTATGAAACAGTTTTTATTTTTTTGCAGGAAAAGTAAGCAAAAATTATCTGTTTATTTAATATTGATTACATAAATATATTTACATATTAAGGATCTCATCAATTTCAATAATTCAATGTATGAATCGATAACAGTCAAATATTTCAATAGCACAACGTATCGATCCCTTCGCATTCACATAATACATTGAACCTTTCACATTAATTTCACATAAACAGAAGCAAATAACACATACAACCTATCCCTCCACATTAACAATATTAATTGGAAGCAAATCAAAGACAACAGATACAACGTATCGACCTATCAACATTCAAATAAATATCTCTATATATACAGGGATCCTATTAATTCAATAGCAGTTCTAAATAGCACTATATTAGATACAACTTATAGATCCCTTCACATTCAATAAATAAATAAATATTATATATATATATATATATTAATATATATAATGACCCATTAATTATACATAAATATATGTGTATAAGATGGCATTAATTTGAATAACATTTGTTGTGAGCACTTCATTAATAACAAAAGTAAATTTTATGCATAATCAAAAATCAAATTTAATTAATATATAGTGAGTATATATATATATATATATATAGTATGGATCCCATTATATACATAAATATCTATGTATAAGATGGCATTGATTTGAATAACATTTTGTTGTGAGCGCTTCATTAATAACAAAATTAAATTTTATAGCATAAATCAAATATCAATATTTAATTAATATATAGTGAGTATAACAATTACCAAATGATTCAGTGATGGCATTTTATTTGTTTTGCAAGATACATCATACATGTAATACAGGCAATATCCTGTGCGTATTGATGTTTGATGAGAGCATATGTGTCCCAAAGCTAATGGTTTGATGTAAAGTTTTATTTTTAAATTATGATATTTCTAGAAAAATAATAATGAAAATGTGAAATTATTATTTCAATATAGTTTTACTAAGCATTAAATCATTTGGTATCATTTTAGAAGAATACAATATAGAGTTATTAAGGGGTGTTTGTCTAAGCTTATAAGCGGTCAAACTAGCTTATAAACTCTAATTAAACTGACATGTTTGTTTATAACTTTTTTGAGCTTATAAGCCAAAAAAAAAAAAGTTGGGGAGGAGGTACTTTTTTTTGTGGGGAAGGGACTTATAAGCACTCTGTTTATAACTAGTTTGACCAATATATTACCACATTATCTTTATTTAATTTTAAAATTTCATAGTATACCCTTATTCAATATAGTACCCCTCTTAGTCATTTTAATATAAAATGTACTTATAGCCACATTTTATCAAACACGTCAACTACTTATCGTTTTTTATAAGTACTTTAACCAAATACGTAATTGTTTAAAATTTCAAATGCTTATAATACTATTGCTTATAAGCTAATTTTCATAAGCTCAGGCAAACCACCCCTAAGTATATCATGTTTTGGAACTTTGTAAAATTTTCAATTCAACAAAACATTGCCGTTTAAATTCTTTGCACGTATTTAAAAGAAATTTTGGGATTTAGGGTATTTTTTCCCATTCTACTTATTGCGCATTCAAAATGTTCGGTTGTTAGAAATTGAATGAATTAGGATAACGACAATTGACTAAAACAAAAAATTATCGTTATTTTGGTTTGTCAACAATCTTTCGACTCGTCTTTGCACTTCTTTGAAACCAAATCATGGGTAAGCGAAGTTTATTCCTATTTGACTCATCTTTAATGACATTTTACTATTTGACAATGTCTGTTTTAGAAATTACCAACACCCTCTCTGATGAAGATGTTTTAAATTTCCGAAGAGATTACAATATCTCTAAGGATTTTGATTTATTGCCCTGCGATTCGCCTGATTTTTATATATGCACTGTACCTCCTTCTGGGTTTTTTACCTTCTTTGAAATATTTTTGCAATCTGAGCTTGTTCCTCCTTTCTCTCCATTTTTAGAAGAAATATTGATGTCTTATAACATTGTGCCGAGCCAGCTCCATCCAAATGGTTGGAAAATAGTTATGAGTTTCGAGGTTGTTTGTTTGATGAATACCATCGAACCAACTTTTTCTATTTTTAACTATTTTTATGTAATTAAAAAGAGACTGAATAGTCCCTTTAACTTAATTGAGAGTAGGAAGGGTAGAGCATTGTTATTAGAATTGAGCAATAAACTGCGAGGGTGGAGTGATAGGTAATTTTTGTTGGGTTGTAAGAAAGGATGGGGTGGATTACTTGCTGAGTGGGCCGAGGCTAAGAAGCCGGATAATGAAAGTAGAAACATTGAGGGAAATGAAATTGCAATCAAAACATTGGAATAAATTATTCAGAAACATTAGATTTTTGATATCTACGATATGATGAGCAAGTACTCAAATTTTAAATCCAAAAACGGTATTATGAATTTTAATACAATTGGATTCCATTTATCTGTCAACAGTTAGAAATTTATTATTTTTATCTTTTTAATGAAAATAAAGTTTGAAAAAGGTCCTCCAACTACAAGACCTATAGTATCAATTTTCGCAACCAAACTGATTGTTCCTGCTCATCCTACACCATATAGATCCAAACAAATATTTACATCGATTGAAGAAAATGATGAAGATACAGATTAGGCCCAATTAATAAAGAGAGGGAAGCAAAACAACGAAATTGAGGAACAAAATATAGTTCCAAAATCTGGTAACAATTTGAAGAATATGCATGCAAGAGATCTAGATAAACTTACACCAGATGAGGTAACTTTGCTGATTTAAAATGTTTCATTTGTTTCACTTTATTTTTGCTGAGGATCATTAAATTTTTTTATTGTTTCTATCCTGTTTTTTGGACAGGCTGTATACGGTTTGTTGGAAATGAAGCTATGTTGGCGGGCATCAAGCAATATCATTATTAAATTGTAGAAAAGAAAAAAAATCTAGATCTTCAAAGGCAAAAACTTATAGCTAAAAACATGTATCTACAGAACAGATTGCCAGTGCGAGCTGTTAAGCTCTGGAACAGAGAGAAATCATGAAAGAAGAAGCAAAAATCTGTATTATTTAGCTTAACAGAACAAGTACAGTAATGGCACTTTTATAGTGCTGAGATAACAATAACTAACTATTAAAACAAACTGAAAGTAAACGGTAGATTAACTAACTCAACTCACTCTAATTCTTTACTAACATCCTCCCTTAAGCTGGACAGCTCTGACTCTTACTCTTGACTCTTTTCCTAACATCCTCTCGTAAGCTGAGCTGAGGATTGAGAAATATTAAGAGTCACTTTGGTGAATCCTGTGAAGATGACAATTGGAGGCTTCAATTAAAACAAATTGAAACTGATGCCTAATACTGAAGCTATTACAACAAAGTCAATCTGATGCTGATGCTATTTCATCCAAACTGAAGCAAACTAAATCTAATGCTATTATAGCCAAAAGCAAATTGAATCTGACTGGAACTATTGAGACTGAAACTGATGCTATTATAGCAAATTGAATCTGACTGGAACTACTGATATTGAAAATGATGCTATTACAGCAAATTGAATGTAATTGGAACTACTGAAGCTGATGCTATTACAGCAAATTGAATCTGACTGAAACTACTGATACTGATACTAATGCTATTACAGCAAATTGAATCGGACTGGAATTACTGAAACTGAAACTGATGCTATTACAGCAAATTAAATCTGACTAGAACTGATACTCATTTCCTCAAGATCAACTGTGATATTTCAGCAAGATTAATGCTGATAAGCTCGACCTGATACTACTACAAAATCATCCTGATGCTTCAACACTTTACAAACTTAAGAACCTTTAGAAGAGGAAGATGCATTTCATTCAGGAGATGAAACTACTGTAAGTTTTGCTTGAAGATACTCAAATCTGGAAGTGGACAGAGACTTGGTAAAAATGTCAACAATCTGATGCTCTATAGGGACATATTGAACCTTTAAGTTGTTGACAGCAACTTATTCTCGAATATAGTGGGCATCCAATTCAATGTGCTTGGTTCAAGCATGGTAGACTATATCGGATGCAAGAAAACCTGCACTCTAGTTATCACACCAGATGACAGGTATTTTAGGAAGGTTCAAATCAATTTCAGAGAACGAGTTGCAAAAACAAGCAATTTTTATAGCTCCCTGAGCAAGGGCTCTATACTCGACCTCAGTAGATGACAAAGACACTACTTTCTGATTTTTAGAGCTCTATTACAAGAGGTTAGGACTGAGGAATAAACAACACCCACTCATCGATCTTCTGTCTTGGATGTTCCCTGCCCAATTGGCATCAGTGAAACATTCAAGATGAGAACACTGAATTTTAGTGAATTGAATTCCAAAATCAGTGTTGCCTTTAAGATAGCGAAAAAATCTCTTACAAGCTTGCCAAATGGAGTTGAGTGGGGGCTTTGAGAAATTGACTTAACTTGTTAACGGAGTAGGCAATATCAGGTCTTGATAGAGTTAGATATTGTAGGGCACTAATTGTGCTTCTATAAAGAGAAGGTTTGTCAAACAATTCACTATCTTCAAATGTCAATTTGTTCCCTAGAGCCATAGGAGTAGAGCATGATTTGGAGTCACTCATACCAGTTTTTATCAGGAGATCCCAAGCATATTTATCTTGGCTTATGTGAATGCTTGAATCTATCCTATATACCTCAAAGCCTAAGAAGTACTTGAGAGAACTTAGAGTTTTCAATGCAAACTTAATATTCAGCTTGTGGACAATATCATGAACCAATTTGGCATCACTCCCAGTCAATAGAATGTCATCAACATAAACCACTACATACATGACTTGACCATTGTGTTTATAAATGAAAAGACTTGAATCGGCCACTGAAGATGCAAATCCCCACTTGAGAAAAGCATTTTTGAGCTTCTCAAACCAAGCTCGAGGAGCTTGTTTGAGGCCATAGAATGCCTTTATCTGTTTGCACACATGAGGGGGTCTTTTGCTATGAAAAAAACCTTGGGGCTGTGCCATGGAGACTGTCTCGATGAACTCTCCATTTAGGAATGCGTTATTAACATCGACTTACTGAATATTCCAGCCATAAGTGACAGCCAAGCTAAGTATAACTCGAATTGTGGATGATATAATGACAAGACTAAATGTTTCTAGATAATCCACCTCGGGTGTTTGTTGAAAACCTTTAGCAATAAGCCTTGCTTTAAACCTTTGAATAGATCATCAAAATTATGTTTAATTCTAAACACCCACTTGCACCCTATAATGTTCATGTGAGACTAAGCTAGTACAAGCTCCCGCATATGATTAGATATCAGTGCTTAAAATTCACTGTCCATGGCAGCCTTCCAGGAAGGGTGAAAGAGAGCTTCAGCTACACTGACTGACTCATGGGCATCTAATGAAGAGGAAGGGCTGATAGTGGTGGTCAATAGGGAGTTTTGATGTTTGGACTTTGACCGAGTGATCATAGGGTGAGTGTTTAGGGATTGTGAAGGGTCTATCAAGTGTTCTGAAGCAGGTTGACAACTAGAGGAAGATGCTGGCTTAGACAACCTTATTAAGGTTGTGTGAATGGATGAGTGTTTATCAAAAGGCAGCTCTACTACTAGATGAATAGACTCAAAGGAAGTTGGATATGGAGATTTAGGTAAGCAAGTGGGCTGTGATATTGAATTTGGTGGTGGAGTATTTTGGTGAGAGGTGTGTAGAGTGGATGTGCTTTGAGGGTTGGTAGGAGATAAGGTTGAGGAATCTGCTAATGGGGAGACAACGGTATAAGGTAAATGTGACTAAATTGTAGTATTAGGTGTGGAAGGTGACTGAGACAACTTTGTGTCTGTTGAATTTTGCTGACCATTGGTAGGCAAAATAGGTGAAGAAGGAGATATAGAAGTGGACACGATAGAAGGACTGGAAGTGGATGGTGATAATGAGACACAGGTAGGAGGCAAAGAAGTAGGCATTCAGGGAAAAGTCTCATCAGTAAATGAGGAATAAAGAGTATTCTTTCTGGAATTGAAATTTGTATCAGTGGCAAAAAGGAACTTGGTTTCATCAAATTTTACACTTTGACATATGTAAATTTTTCCTTTAGGATCCTTGCATTTATACCCTTTGTGATGCATGCTATACCCAACAAAAACTCATGTTGTAGTATGGAAATCAAATTTGTGAGAGTTGTAAGGTCTTAGGAAAGGATAGGTAGCACATCCAAAGACTCTAATATGGTTATATGCTAGAATTTATTTGAAAAGAACTTGAAATAGGGAAAGACCAGACAAAACAGTTGTGGGCAGCCTATTCGTGAGGTAGGTGGCATTTTGAAAAGAAAACCACCAGTATTTCAAAGGCATACTAGCCTGAGCAAGAAGGGTTAGGCTAAACTTCTATATTCACACCCCAGCCCAAAGAAAAAAAAAAAAAAAATCTGTTTGAACACACTTTAGGGTAGTATTGAACTTTTTTTCAGCCATGACATGAAACTGTTTGAATATGAGTTGTGTTTTAGATTTGTTTTTCAAAGGAAAAACCCAAGTGAATCTATTGTAGTCATCTAGAAACTGAATGTAGTATTTAAAGCCTTCAGGGGATGGGATAGGATATGGGCCCTAGAGGTCTAAGTGAATTAATTCTAAAGGTTGAGAGGCTCTTGAATCTATCCTAGGAAAGGTGGATTGATGTAGCTTACCGAATTGGCATGCTGAGCAGAATTCAAAGGTGTGTGAGGTGGTGTGATGTAATTGTAAAAGATGTAAGATTTTGGCAAGAACTGATGCATTGGGATGACCCAAACGTGTGTGTCGTAGCATTCCACTAGTTTTGATAGCAGAGAAGGATTGAACACTTTTATTATTATCAATATCAGCAGTGTTACAAGGAGAAACAAGTGCAGGAAAATTTGAAAATATATCATTATTCTTAGGCACACAGCCAATATTGACATTATTCTTAGTACAATCTTTCAGTACTGAAGAAAACAAAGGCTTTGTGCATTGTGCTGGACTAGGAAGTTGAGCTGAAGAATGAAAAGCTAAGACATTGGATTGAGGAAAATCAGCAAGCAAGTTGGAGTATGGAATGATTGGAACTGGAAGTTGATAAAGACCAGCTTTAAGCCTTCCTTGAAGAAGAACCACTTTGGATTGTTTGTCCTTAACAGCATAATGGTCAGCTAAAAATTCAACAATTACATTGTTGTCTAATGTGAGGAACACATAAGATATTTTTAAGATAAAGAGACCTAGAATGACATGGTAAAGAGGTATAGCCAATGTGAGATATAGTTAGAAGCTCACCATTCCCAACCTGAAGCTGCTCGCTGCCTAAGTAATTGGAGTTTCCAGTGAACTGAGAGAGATCTGCTGTCACATGATTTGTAGTGCCTAAATCCATATATCAAGAGGCATCTTGGACTATGGAGGGTGCTGCAACATAAGTAGTAGTGGAATTAGCATAATGTGATGGCTGATTTTGTAACAAAATCAGCTAATTATGAGCATTTGGTGATGTTCCAGAATCATGAATCATTTAAGGCTGTCTAGAGACTGCTGAATTAGATCTTGCTAAAGGACTGACTTGATTGACTTGAGTAGAGTTCTAGCCTCCAAGGTTATTGTAAAATGGTGCTCCAGAATAACCGATTGAGGTAGGCAGTGGACTTGAGTGAAATCCAGTTGGTGAAGTCATTAATGCAGGATTATAAGGAGGCTGGTGGGAATTTGGAAAGGAATACAACAATCTTGAAAAACCAACTGGTGGTCTGGTGGAGTAACTATGAGCAAATTAGATCACAGCATGGAGTTGTTTCCTCCGGTAAAGCTTCTATCAAATCTATGATAACAATTTAGAGCTAAATGCCATGTTTTACTGTAGACTTGGCAGATAAGCCTACCTCTTCCAGCTCCTCGCCCTCTTCCTCTACTTCCAACAAATCGAGGAGAGTAAAAGGTAGGATGTGGTGCTAGATTTACAAACTGACTTGGTACAACATTCACAAACTGATTCTGTGCTGAATCCACAAATTGACTAGAAGCTGGATTTACAAGTTGGCTGTGGCTAAGTCCAGGAGGAGATTGCATGGTTGAAGACTGAGGTTGTTCATTGAGATATTTCTTGTTACTATCACCAGTTGTCAAGTTTACAAAATGAACAGAACCTCCTTGAAATTCAATTTTAACGAGTGAGTTCAATCCAAAATTAATTGGCTCTGTCTAATCTCAATTCATATTTCTGTAAAATAACTTGTGCTTCTTGAACAGATTAAGGATCAATTTTGGATTCTAACCTTGTGGTGATATTTACTACAGCAACGTCATACTCAAAACTGAGGCCATCAAGTATGTAATTCAATAGCTCTTCGTCAGTAACTAATGTTCCACTAGAATTTAGTATTTCAGCAAAGTTTTTCATTTTCATGAAGTAATCGTGCATGCTTAAATTGTCCTTTCTAGTGTTTTGCAACAAATTCTTGATATGGAGGGTTTTAGTTCTCGACTTAGGGGGGGAACTCCTTTTCTAATGCAATCCACATATCGAAAGAAAATTGACATTTTGATATAATTGTAAACATTGACTCAGATATTGAACTAAGGAGCCAACTTACTAGAAGTTTGTCTTTTTCCACTGATTATACGGTGGATTAGGTTTCTTTTCTGCAATTTCTGCTGATCCTTCACTTTGAACTTTGATGAAGGGAGCTGGGCAACACATCAAACCCGTAAGATGCTCTTCCAGGTCGCGTGAACCCACAGCAAACAGAATCTGTGATTTCCAGAATCTGTAATTATCCCTAGTTAGTTTAGGAGATATTACAGGTAGAGTAAAAGACGCCATTGTTGGAGAAATTGCAGAATTGATGGTTTCAGAGGTTAGTTTGTGATCTAAATTGTGTTGATTGGAGAAAATTGAGAGAGATCGGCCATCTGTGACGTTTGTCAATCGGCTCTGATACTATGTGAGCTGTTAATATCTGGAACATAGAGAAATCGTGAAAGAAGAAGCAAAAATCTGTATTATTTAGCTTAACAGAACAGGTACAGTAATGGCACTTTTATAGTGCTGAGAACACAGTAACTAACTGTTAAAACAAACTAAAAGTGAACTGAAAGTAAACGGCAGATTAACTAACTCAACTCGCTCTAATTCTTTAGTAACAGCCAGAAGTTGAAACTGAATGAAAGGATCAAGAGGAGGTAGTTAGTTTTGCTGAACAAAAATGTGCAAAAATCTAGAGAGAAGTTGTTCTTCTTAAAAGGCAGAAAAAAGAATTACTTGACTCCAATAATAAGATACAATCTGCTATTGTCGAAGCTGAAAGAGATAGGAATGAAGCCTATGGTCTAACAACTGAAATGTTCTTCGCAACTCGAGAAGCTTGTGCTAAGGAATTTAAGTCAAGGTTTCCAAATGAAAATCCGGATTTCTTAGAGCAATTGCAATTGCAAAGAAAACAGGCAAATCTTGTTGTTACTGATGCTTCCCCAGATGTTGATACTTGATCCATTGTATTTGATAAAATATGTACAAATACTGAACTTGTGTAATTTTTTTTTTTTTTTTTTTGTATTTTTGTAACAATGTTTATAATATATGTTAAAATGTTTTTCTTCTGGCTATAAGTAGTGTTAATATAGCTATTTTTTAAGCTTGATTGGTAGAGTTAATTACAATTATTCTCCATAAATCTATTTAAGTAAATAACAAACTTTTAACTGAAAAGAAATGGACTTTGACAGACCATTTTTACATAAAAGTAAATTTAATGTAAGGATTTAATATTACTTGAAGACAGATACAAAACATTCAACATCAAAATGACTAGGCAAGATTGTTAAATAATTGTTATTTAATTTGATTGTATAAACATCCCTTCTTAATATCTGGCCATCTTCATGGCTTCCACTTTCAACGCCTATATCTCAATCATCGGCATAATGTTAGAACACCTACCCCAAGCTTGTATCTAAGACTCAACTCCACACAATACAACATTCATCCAAGCAAACACTTCAACATTTCATCATAGCTTTTGCTTTTTCTTCTTATTGCCATGATAATTTTGATGAGCAGATGTGTCACTTCCACTGTCATCTTCTTTCAGTTCATTTCGTTCTCCCTTTCGTACTGATATGTCTGTGTTGTCTAAAGTTGAATTGTCCATTGTCGTTTCCTGTTCATGACATTGTAAGCTTGATTCATTCTCTGCTGACATGTTTTTGTTTGTTGGAGTAAAATATTCCACATTTAGTAACATCATCTGCCGTTGGTATCTGTAATTCACCGTCTTCCTCAGTTGTCTGGTCTGTTTCATCTTTTCCCCAAATCATCTGTTGTTTAGTAAATCTGTTCATATTAGTTGAAACTGGACAAATTAACAATTTCAGATTAAAGACTATACTAACCTTTTCCAATTCATGTAGCTTGTGCTTATTCTCCCGTTTATGATCGACTAGAAATACTTTTGCTACAGTATAATATTCAGAGCCTTCTTTCAGGTTGGAATCTCCCAACCTGATTTTGAAAAAAAATATCTGTCCACACAGTTCTTACAAATGTTTTGGGATTGTTCCATGATCATTCCCTTGTTTGTTCAGCAATTGAGGACGTGATAGCCCAACTAATTTCTGGGCCACTACATCAAACAATATCAAAATTGCCTTTGCAGTTCCGTCGGTCATTGCATATCTATCTTGTACCTGTTAGATCATTAACGATATAATATGGACAATCATGATTTAAGTTGTGTGTATCAATGATCACTACAATGAAATTGTAATCTGTAATTTAGTAAAGGGAAAAAAAAATGATATACCTCATTTAAGGAAATTTGATTCTTTTTTGCATTTCTGACAATAAAAATTACCATTATTGTCTTGATTTCTTCTTGCAAGAATTGCACAATAGGTAGCACCAGCTGAATGTACAATCAACTTCAATTAGTTTGGCCTTATTGTGAAATTCAAGCCTATTCATATGTAATCCTTGTGTAAAAATAAAGTTAATATAATCAGTTAATTATATAATTGTTATGCAACGGAAACATAAACTAATGCTAGCTTATTGAATATAAAATACAAGTAGTAAAGCATAAATAAATTGCCAAAATTAAATGCAAAATAAAGAATACCAGGAATTAACGCGGATTCGGTATTAAAACTACACGTCCTCGGGCGCTGCAAAAGAAAACTCCACTATCTCCAAACAATATTACAAATATTTGGGCAATACAACAAATACCAAAACAAAGGGGAGATACAACAAAACTTGCAAACTAAAGGGTCTTAAAGAAAGAACCCTAAACAAAAGAAGTATAATGGAATTACAACTTGGGATACAATTAACATTGATTTAGGTCCTTATATATAGGCCCAAAAGTTTCTCACTTTTCATTCCTTCAATGTGGGACAAACTAACTCATTTTGGCCTATTACATATAAGTCCCAAACCTTTCTCCATTATCACTTCTACCCCATGTGATTTTGCTAAAAGCCATTTTTCAACAAATCTCCACCTTGGCGATTAGCAAACCTTCAAAGTTTTGTATTCTTCTGTCAAATTTTGCAACACCTCCAAATGTGCAAAAAGCACAATCAAGCTCGCAGGATGTTGATAAGTTCAAACAGTGATGAACTTGATCATTGTCACTACTTTTGTTAAGACATTGCAGAATTCTCAGCAGTCCCAATCTTCTCTAATAAGATTCTTCCTTCAGAAAATAATTTCCCGCACAAAGGGGAACGAACATATATGCTGGTGCGAAAGTGGAATACTGGATCTTTGCTAAGTGATAACACTCTGACTGTAAGATAGATAGTGATCTTCTTCTGACTAATTTTCAATTCATCCAATAGCCCTTGTAACCAAATAGCTTCCTTACAGCCTCTGTAACTGCCATGTATTCTGCCTTGTAGTAGAAAAGCAACTGTAGACTGCAAAGAAGATTTCCAACTTACTGGAGCTCTAGCAAGAGAAATACATATCCAGTAGTTGACCGACGCTTGTCCAAATCACTAGCATAATCAGATCAACATAGCCAACAGCAAATTGACTAAGATTTTCATCCGCTCAAAACCAAACCAATGTTTACAGTACCTATAATATACTGTAAAATCACACTTCACAGCTTGCCAATGTCCTTTACAGGATCAGCATATCATGCCTCACAATTCCAACTGCATGTGAAATGTCGGGCCTAGTACACACCCTTGAATACATCAAGCTACCAACCGCATTTGAATACGGAACTTTTGACATATACTCTCGTTCTTCATGCGTACTTGGAGATATGAACGCACTAAGCTTTATATGAGGAGCAAGGGGAGTCTTACAGGTTTTGTACTTTCAGTTATGCCAAAACGTTGTAGACCTCTTTAGATACTGCTTTTGTGTCAAACAACCTGCCATTTCCTCTATCTCATTATCTCCATACCGGAATCTTCTTGGCTTCCCCTAAATCCTTCATCTCAAATTCTTGATTTAGTTGAGCCTTTAACTTCTCAATCTTCTACATTCTTTGAAGCAATCAACATATCATCAACATATAAGAGTAGATAAATGAGAGTATCACCTTGTAGCCTTTGAAAATACACACAGTTGTCATGCGTTCGATTATGCGTTTGCCACCCCATTCTGCTGTGGTGTATTTCTTACTGTAAAGTGACGTCTTTCTTCATCTTGGCAAACTTTCAAAAAGGATCACTACGATACTCCCACATTATCTGTACGTAGATGCTTGATCTTTCTGCCAGTCTGAGTCTCAATCATCTTTTTCCATTTAAAGAAAACACCAAGTACGTTATCTTTGTTTTTATCACATACACCCAAACTCTTTGGAAAAATCATCTACAAAAGTGACAAAATAGTGCATACCTCCCAAAGATGTTGTTTTGGTAGGTCCCCACACATCAGAATGAACATAATCCAAAACTCTTAGTATTATGGATTGCGGTGCCGAATTTCACTCTTGTTGTTTTCAAGAACACAATGCTACAGAAGTCCAGCTTAGGTCTTTGCACCTTTCAATAAGCCTTGATTCACCAAACTAAGAAGGCTTTTTCACCTGCATGCCCAAACGATATGCCACAACTTGAGCATTCTGAATCTGATCCTTCTGCACGACTGCAGCGTCGTTTCAATAACTGTACTACCATTATAGTAATACAGTTGTTTCTTCTCGTGCCTTTCATTACCACAAGAGCGCCTGAAGAAACTTTTAGAATTTCATCTCGCATATTCACTGTGAAGCCTTAGATCCAAGGCTCCAAAGAGATGAGATTCTTTTTCAACTTCGGTACTACCGAACATCTGTCAGAGTTCTAGTTGAGCCATCATGATTCTTCAACCGAATTGAACTATCCCAGTTGTTTTACAAGCACATCATTGCCCATAAACAACTCACCCATCAAGTTCTTCAAAATTAAATAACCACTCCTTGTGGGGACACATATGATAGGTACAACCTGAATCCATAATCCATCATTTGATCCAGAGGTGGAGGTAGGCTAACTAGACAGAAATCAGACTCATCCTCTTCACGCTCAACAACGTATGCATCAGAAGTAGCTTTGCCTCTTTCTTGCAACTTCGGACAATCTTTTTCCAATGCCCTTTCTCACACAAAAGGACATTGATCCCTATGAGTTTTCCCTTTGAACGAGATCTTCCTCTTCTCTCCTTCTTACGACTCTGATTTTGACTCTGCCCTCTTGCTACAAGAGCTCTACTCGATCATCTCTATTCTCCTTCTGATCCTTCTTCCGAATTCATGATTGGACAGAGCAGAACAAACTTCTTCAAAGGACAATTTCTTTCCCATGAAGAAGTGTAATACTAAGATAGTCCAACTCATCTGGAAGAGATCCATTAACAACATAGCCTTATGCTCATCTTTGAATGTTTCATCAAATTTAACAAATCAGCAATAATCTGTTAAATGTATCAATATGGCTACTGATATTCGTACCTGGTCTTAACTGAAGACGAAATAGTCTTTTCATCAAATAGAGCCGATTCTCGTTACTTCTTTTCATATATTTGTTTTCCAGCGCCTTCCATAACTTATTTGCAGACGTCTTTCATGAATGGATATTTCTGCTCTCTACAAAGACATGAGCGAATCATCCTCCACGCTTTTACGTTCAACCTCACCCAGTCTTTCTCATAGACATCTTCTTGTTTTTCCTCCTCCAGAACGTATCTAGATCCTGCTGATACAAGCTATCCATTACCTCACTCTGCCACAAGCCAAAATTATTTTGCCCATCAAATTTTTCAACATCAATTTTTGCATTTGAAACCGTTATCATCTTTACTGGTGCGGATGGTGGTGCCGAAACGGTGCTGCCTCGAACGATGAATCCTCGGACGGTGATGCCATATGCCTTACTCAATTGGCTTGGTAAACAAAATTCCAATAACCAGCTCCACAATATTATATTCAATAGCTAACCAACAAATTAACAATAGCCCTAGGTAGTAGTAAGTGCTGAAATGATTAAATACGCACCAGGAAAATTCCCAGGAAACAATGGAGGGGTCACAAATGGTCCCACTTAAAATCCAGTCTCCTTAGACTTTTATCGTCTTTTTGACAGAATTTTCCTAAACATGCATATAACCATACAAATAGCTACTCACTGTCCTAAACCTAGGCTCTGATACCAATAATGAGCATTGTACTTGATCATCATTGTTATACCGCATTAGACTGGTAATATGCTTCAACGATATTATATTTTGAAACATCTCCTTCTCTATCGAAACTTTGTTCAAATTTCTCTTTTCCAATTGAACTACTGGCATATTTTCGCTACTGCAGTTATTAACAATTCATAAGACACCAATTTTATAATTATTTGACTACATATTATAAAATACAATCTCTTAATATCTTACATTTCTTGCAGAGAATGAAGCTCCTCAATATCAAAATTTAGATAAATTCTTGATGCGAAGTTGTATTTAAAAATAATTGGCCTGTACGTTAAAAAACGTAAGTTAATTATCCATAATATATTAATTTTGTATAATATGTTTAAATTACCTTGGAACTCCGTCACATTTGTTGATGTAACAATGATAACAATAACCTTGCTATTTTTCATCTGCAAAGCTTCGTTGATTTCTTCACAAAATTTTCCCCATAAAGATATGGTAATTGTTTCTCTGAAATTAATTGTGATGTAAGATATCTAAGTTGGTAGCAGGAGGTAATGGTTTTGGAAGAAAAACTTTATGTTCAATCCGCAGTCTAACATCTCCTTTTTTACTCTTTGTTGATATGATTTCTTGAGTCTCTCCTATTCCATTCAAAATTCCAACGACATCTGCAGACCGTTGATTATGTTAAGTATAATAGATTACTTTATTAGTTTATTTTTCATATATTTAAAATATGGATAAGTCAAACTAAATATATCTGAGAAAAAAGTAGTGTCATTTAATCTATTTTGAAGATCATGAACACCAGCAAATTGAAAATGATACTTCATTACTTTGGAATAACTACTCGTGGTTCTTTGATCTGGTTTACAGATGTGGTCATGAGAAATTATATACGATATGTGCCTTCAACAAATCTGTAAGTAGCAGCACATGGTATGGCTCTTACATTTTTTTTGATATATATAGAACCTTCATGAATTTGGTTACTAAATTTAACAACCCTGTTTTTTGGTATTGTTCCATGTATCACATTGTTCTGTAAAATCAATGGAAGTGAGAAACGTTAACAAACTTGTGTAATTTATAAATAAGAAAACTTTAAGCTAATTTAAATATATTTTACATGTTCATCAATCAAAATCATGTCAATGCTAATCAGATCATTATTCATTCTAAAGTTAAGACATTCCCAAAATCTTATTACTCTGACAATGATTACCCAATCATCTATTGATTCGTTAAGATCTTTCAGCGAACTGTAAGACATTATAATAGATTGTCTGAAAAAAAAAAAAAGGGGGTAAAGAATCAATTAAGTAAGTGAAGTTAACTCGAAAAATAGACTTCTAATTATAAATTTCATCATGTCACACAATATGTACTACATTTAATTCTCTTTTCCATCAAACAATTTTTAAAGAAGAATAATTTGGGATGTAACTGTAATAATGATTAGGCGGTAAAATATGGTTCGGCACTGAAATTAACAACATAAATTCATTGATGTATTTCCACAATTATACAAATGTAACAGCATTAATAGTGCCGAACAATATATGGTTAGGCAATAAGAATATCAACATAAATAGGTTAATGCATTTCTACAATTATATCGCAGTAAAATGGTTCGGCACGGCTCGACACCGTGATTTGATGCGTATAATTCGATATGTCCAATATGGTTCGGGTTCTGACCCTTAAAATTCGGTATACAACATTATAGTTCGGCAAATTGATAACAGGACATTAAAGCACATTTAGCAAGAAGTATTACAATTAAAAAATAAAAACAGTTATTACCTTTAGTGGGATATATATTTCAACTGTGAGCAGCAGCTTTGTTTCTTCCACAAATTGTATATACCTACATCAAATTCCAGGGAAAAAAAATTATAATGAATCGGCATGGTTCGGCATGTGGATTTTATGTGACAAAGTTGTGGATATGGTTAGGCTACTATCAGAATCCACGAAAAAAATATTTATAATGAATCGAAATTGTGGGCAAAATAATAATAGAAATGGTTCGGCTACTGAACCTTAAAATGTAAAATAAAACAGTTGTGGGTATACTAATGATTTGATATGGTTCAGCTACAATCAAATTTCAGGCAAAAAATATTTATAATGAATCGGCATATACAACTATCAAGTGCAATTATTGTGGTGTCTCACAATAAAAAATTAAAAATAGTTATTACCTTTAACAGGATATATATTTCAACTACGAGCAGCAGCTTTATTTTTCCCACAAATCGTATACACCTACGTCAAATTTCAGGAAAAAAAAATATTGACAAGAAAATGGCATGAACATAAGATATCAGATATATACAAATATAAATACATATACCTCTTTTTCCTGCTAGTAATAATGCATCAAACCATAAAAATATCTACAAATATATAGGATTTCAATCCATTTGAAATATACAACGTATCAATCCTTTCATATTCTCATTAATATCTCTAACCCTTTATATTGATTCCACATATACAGCCACGCAGAACACAAACAATGTACCAAAAATAAAACTTATCAAACCTTTAATATTCACATGAATATCTCTAACCCCTCACATTACATACAACATATAAATCCTTTTACATTCACATAAATTTATCTCTATATGAATGAAAATATTTAATGTGAAGGTGAAACATCAATGATTAAGGTTATTAATATGTCATTAATAAACATGTAACAAATAAACAGCAACACAACACATACAATGCATCAAAATTATAACTTATCAAACCCTTCATATTCACATGAATATCTCTAACCCTTTACATTACACACAACGTATAAATCCTTTTCCATTCACATAAATTTATCTCTATATAAATGAAAATATTTAAAGTGAATGTGAAACATCAATGGTTAAGGTTATTAATATGTGTCATTAATAAGCCATATGTAACAAAGAATCCAACTCATCTAAATCACCACCAATAACATACAGCCAAATGTAAAAATGTCATGTCATTACCACCAATTACATGAGGCCATGTGTCCAACATTATTCTACCATGTCAAAATAAAGGAATCCTAAAGCTTCAAAATGACAATCAGATAGTCTATACCTCAACTTTATATTAATATATAGATATTATAATCTAACAGAAATTCAACCGATATATATAATACAACTTACTGTAATATGTGGAGATATTATGAGATGATAAGAAATCCTAAATAAAATTTTGCCTTTTTTTATTAAATATATCTAACTTAATGACTTTTTATATACCAGTATACTGCAACAACCGTAACAGAAATTTCCTACTTTTATAATAAGAGTATGTGCCAATTTGCAAGACTTGGAAGTTTTATTTATAGAAGCGCAACTTGGATGATAAAGCCTCGTCTCTCATTTCGTGAATATCAAATTGTATAAATAAATAGATGATAGCTAGTTCGTATGATGTTTCTTACGGAAAAATATTTAAAAAAAAAAAAAAGTCTTCCCTAAATATTGTATTATGTTTAAGTAATAAATCCATTAATTAGTCTATTCAACGTCCACTCTTTCTTAGAATGTGCCGGAAGAACCCTAGTAAGTTAACCTAGTCTACCTCAAGAAATAAATTAATTATATAAACACAACAAAGTCGTCAAAATAATATATTGATCATACCAATTCAACTTTTGGAAATCGTTCTGCACCACCCGATGGAAGAAATAAGAGAAAGAAACTTCTTGGGCTAATGCAAATGCCACGTCATGTAACAATTGGTGATGCAAAGAGAAAGAGAAACTGCTACTTACTAGTTTGTAAAAAGTCAAGGGTATGTGTTGCTAATAACTTAATTAATTAAATTAAAAATGGGATTATCATATATACTTGGACAGAAGGAATCTTATGTCTAATAATCGTACCAAAGTAGTTAATGTATGAATTAAGTAATAATTAATCCAGAAACAAGTTGGAAGAACTAGTTCAAATTAAATTAAATGTATGATTTTTTTTATTTTTTTTTTCAAGTTAGGAATTCGTAGACCATATCGATCAAGGTTGAAAACTTGAGTGCAAAAAAAAATTTGGTATCTTAATGTAAGGATTGAAGTTTAAAAAAAAAACAAAAAAACAAAAAAACAAAAAAACAAAAAAAAAAAATAGTTTACACTCAAACTTACTGTAATATTTAGAGATATTATGAGTTGATAATTAAGGAATAGTAAAACGTTGTCTTTTTTGGTTAAATATATTTTAAAAATAGACAAAATTTTATGAATTTCTATCAACAATATTATGCAACACCCAGGACTTTCCAGTTTTAAGAGTATTATAATTTTTAAGAGGTCCATTCTTGCATACGCCAATTTGCAAGATTCAGAAAAGAATCGCATTGTCTTCGTCTCCAATGTTTTCTTTCTTTATTAATATTCTTCAAATTGTACTAAAAAAATAAATGATATATAGCTCTTTCCTAAGAAGTTTGTAATAACAAAAAATAAATAATTACCGTGTTAAGACACATTTATCCCTCTATCTATAAAGATATATATGTATGTATACATTTTTAGCATATCGCAAATTAATATTTTTATATTATATTTAAATTTAAATTTTTTATTTATATTTAATTGATAGTTATTAAATTTAATATTTACCTAATATATACATATTGAATTATGAAATGACCATAATATCACAAATTCTCTCGTTATTGTCATATAGTAAAATTATTAATTAAAAGAAATGTTAATAGTGGGTGACGGACCTTTTAGATTCTTTTTAATTGGCTATCCAACTTGGTGAATGCATGAATTAATTGATTAATCAAGTCTGATACAAGTTGGAAGAACAAGTTCAAATGTATAAAGATTTTGTCATGTTAGAGTTCTATAGACCGTATCACTAGAGACAAGTATGAACTTTGATAGATATAGTATAATCTTCATCATTTGAGATGACTACTGTGATCTTTTATTCTAAAAATGACCCCTTCTGAGCTCTGTGTTGTCCTGATCTGTCTCCGGCTCTATGAAGTCTTTATTTGTTTTTAATTTTCCTCTCTGGACCTGTTAACTACACGCAATCTCGTCTCTTCAATTTCTAAAATAATCATATTCTTCAAATTTTATTACTAACTAATTAATTGTAGATCTTTCATATGAATTTTAGCACAGAAAATCATTCCAGTCTGGCAATTGAATGATAAGATTAGGGGAAAATGTTTGATTATATACTTTGTTTTCAAGCTTGATAAACTTGTGTTTGTGATACTCTTCTCATGTCTGTACTTAAAATGGTTGAACTTTTCTTATTTTTTAAATTTTTAATTGCTGATGTTATCTAACCAATTTGGTTGGATAGAGCAGCGCGTGAACAGATATTCTTTGTCATTTATGAGAGTGGACTTCGTCGACCAGGGCAATTTCGCTGTGTTTTCTGACTTTCTCTTGAAGACTTGAACTGACTTTACAAAACAGAAATGCATACATGATTATTGTACCCCTGCCCAAAAAAAAAAAAAAAAAGGAACATCGTGAACCCTCAGAAAAATAAGCAAGAATGGCGGATATTGCTGTTTCAGCGGCGCTGGTTTTGGTCGAGAATGTCCTCCCCTTCATTGAAGGGAAAGTGAAGCTAAAAAAAGATGTGCGCGGTGATGTTGACCATGTCAAAAGTATGCTGAAAAATATAGAATCGTATATAAAAGACATGGATCGAAGAGAAGAAACAATGGAAGTGCTTAAAAATCAAATAAGCGAAGTTCGAGAATTAGCTTATGATATGGAGGATGTTGTTCTTGAGTTCAAGTATCATGTGTCCGATATATATTGCAGTAACAGATTATCCGAGTTTGCTCACAAAGTTGTTGATGGTGCCAAACGCCCACGAGAGCTCCACAAGATTTCCTCCACCATAGAAGGCATCAAGAGAAAGATGGAGATCGTTAGTGGAAACATGCGGATCAATACTAATATTCCCCATGAAGAAGGCACAAGTCATCACTCAGGGGTGGGAGATGGAGATCATGCGATTCACCAGATACATAGGGAGGATGAAATGATGGGCTTTGAGGAGGAAAAAAAACGTCTCCATCGGTTAATTTATGAAGATTCAAGTTGCATGATGAAGATTTCGGTGGTTGGGACTGGTGGCACAGGAAAGACTTTTCTTGTGAAAACTGTTTGCGAAAGCAAAAAAGTTCTTGCTTTCGGGAAATATGATTGCCATGCTTGGATTCACGTGTCTCAAACCTTCAAAATCGATGAAGTTCTAAGGAGTATGCTGAAACAATTTCGTGGGGGGAGGGAGAACCTATCCCTCCCTTCATCTGGAGAGGATTTAAGGGCGGAATTGACAAACATTTTGGAGAGAAAGAGTTATGTTGTTGTTTTAGATGATGTTTGGAGAGAAGATGATTATGAAGAAATTGTGAAGGCTTTGCCTGAAAGTCGCCTTCACCGTAGAATAATTGTTACTACTCGGAACCTGGATGTGGCAGCTTGCCGTAAATCTTCGGATCATAAGATTGAGCTGAAAGGATTAACGTCACCTTTTGACTGGCAGTTATTCTGTAAAAAGGCTTTCCAAGGAAGCGAATATCCCTCGGAGTTGAAGGATTGGTCGGAAAAGATCTTGAAGAAGTGTGAAGGGTTGCCCCTAGCAATTGCAGCCGTCGGTAGTTTACTAGCAAAGAAGAGGCAAACTCCTTACGAGTGGAAGACATTGCATGACAGTCTTGGCTCTGAAATTGCCCCTGACTCAGGTCTGGCAATATTAAGCAGAATATTGTGGCCAAGTTACAAGGATCTGTCAATCAATCACAAGAGTTGTTTCTTGTATTTTAGCATTTTTCCTGAGGAATACTCCATTCCTCGTGGGAGATTGATCCGCTCGTGGATAGCTGAAGGGTTTATAAAGAATACATCTGGCAAAACACCTGAGAAGGTTGCAGAGGACTACCTCAACGAGCTCATTGGAAGGAATTTAGTTTCTGCAAGCGCATGGGATTTTGATGGACGAGTAAGTAGCTGCCGAGTACTAAACCTTGTCAGGGAATTCATAATTCAGATTTCTGAAAAAGAAAATTTTGTCACAGCACTCTCGGAACTAGGAGCAAGCTCAGGTGAAAAAATTCGACGCTTATCGATTAATCATTCTAAAATTAATTTGTCTCACTTGATGAAAGGTAAAAGCTCTGTTAGAACCTTGTTCGTGTTTGCATGGGGAAATTCAATTAGTCCCAGCATAGGAAAATTAATTCATCATTCCAGGTTGTTGAGGGTTCTGGATTTGCAGGGTATATGTTTTGAGGATTTTCCTGATAAAATTTTTGAACTCACCCTTCTAAGGTGTCTAAGTTTGAGGGAAACCAATATAGAAAAGATCCCAAAATATATAAGGAATCTAGCATTTCTTGAAACCTTAGATTTGAGACAAACTTGTGTAACTAAGCTTCCATTGGAGATCTTAGGACTCAAATTTTTGCGCCATCTTCTAGTTTACCGCTATAATGTAAGCAACTATGTGACTTTCAACTCAGTACAAGGAGTAGAGGTTCCTCCAAGTATTGGGAATTTATCTGCCTTAGAAAAGTTGTCATGTGTTAAGGCAAATAGTCGAAGTGGAGTTATAGAAGAGTTGAAAAAAATGAGTCAGCTCAGGAAGCTTGGAATAATAGATCTCAAAAGAAAAGACGGAAAGGCATTGTGTCAATCCATTGCAACAATGGAACACCTTTTGACTCTGGATGTTTGTTCAGCAAGTGAGGAAGAATACATTCATTTGGAATATGATGTGGTTATTCATCCTGATTGTGTTCTTCAACGACTATATCTAAAGGGGCGCTTAGAGAAGTTCCCTGGGTGGATTTCCTCGCTTAAAAGTTTGGTAAGACTTGGTTTGAAGTGGTCAAGATTGAAGGACAGCCCACTTGAGGCCCTTCAAGCTTTGCCAAATCTGTTGGAGCTCCACATGGTTGATTGTTACACGGGTGAGTTATTGGAATTCAAAGCTGCAACGTTCAGGAAATTGAAAATTCTGTATCTTGAACAATTTGAGCATTTACATACGGTGATAATGGAGGAAAAAGCGATGCCCGAGCTTGCAAAGCTAACCATTTGCAAGTGTGAGCAATTAACGATGCTTCCGTTGGGCATAAACCATCTCAGTCAGCTGGAAGAACTGTTGGTATTTGATATGAACAGCGAGTTTGTTGCAAGACTTAAAAAGAATAGTGAAGACCGTTTGATGGTTAGCCACGTACGAGATATTCGTTCTTTCACTCTTGCTAGCAACCATTCCTTTTCTTCACAAAATTTGACATGATTCTTTAAACGCCAGATCTGGTAAGCATTTAATCCTTGATTACTTTTCTTTTATTATCAGTAATTTCTAACCGGATAACACAAGTTTATTATATTACTTTTCATCTGTACGTTTATTTATAAATCTATCTATTAGATAGACGTATTGATAAGATGAGATGAGCCTTAACCTATCTTATTAAAGGCTTTCTTGCCCTTTTCTTCGCCACATACCACTTAAACGATTGGTGTATCACTAGATAAATTAATTATATAGTCTTCTTTAACTATATATGTTTACCGAGAATATAGAGGATTAATTTTCTTTATATTCGTTTCTTGCAGATTATCATGGAAGATACAATACGCTGCCTCAGCATTTTGCATTCAGTCCTGGAAATGGAATAAAACATCATCAAAAGCTGCTTCTGCCATCTTTGATTTACAATTTGTTGTTGCTATCAAATATTTTTTCCAAGCTGGTTTTGTCTGGGTCGTCCGTCAACTAATGAACAGGAAACCCGCGCTGGTTGTAGGCCGGAATTTTGACATTTGAGGGACAAAGTGGGTTTATCATTGTCCGAATTCTGGGTAGCAAACGTGAGTCTAAAGATTGGGAGTGGTTTTCTTTTGTTCAAACTGTTTCATGTAAGTTGTTCTTGTATTAAGTATTTCTAGATAAATTCAACCACAACATAAAAGCGAAGACAAATTCACTGGGTGATTTAAGCTGTATTAAGATTTCCAGATTTATTTCAAATTAAGTATTAACATCGATTGGTGCTTAAAAAAAGAATTATGTTTATGGTATGAATTGTTTTTCCCTCAAGGAAATTATATATGATTTTAAAAATAATTTTAGTTAAAGATAAAATTGTAATATTTCATAACAAGAGTGTTTATTAGATAAAAGAAACGGGGCCAAACACCAACACAATTTAAAAATAATTCTAGATTTATTTCTCATCACTAACAAGCACAATTACACCTATAAACATTTTTGTCATCATACAAACACACTCCATCACGAACCTCACGCCAACCACCACCTTCACCTATTTCTCCTCTAATTGTAGTCTTATAGAGTTTTCTAATCCTTAAAATATCAAGTCGTCCAAAGAAAATGAAGTAAAAAATCTATTGATTATACCAATTCAACTTTTGGCACCATCCAATGGAAGATTGTAGTGACTAATTAGGGTTTTCAACTATGCTGATCAAATCAATCAATGAGCTAACAAAATCTTATGCTTCCTGATTATACCAATTCAACTTTCGGCACCATCCAATGAAAATGATGTATTGCACTCTGACTGTCACTTTTGATCTCCACAGTTTTCTGTTCCAGCTCCAGTTCATTCACAAAACCCTTGAGCCATACAGCTTCTTTTGATGCTTCTGTCAGGGCTACATACTCAGATTCTGTTGATGAGAGTGTAACCATATGCTAAAGCTTTGATTTCTAGCTAATCACATTTCCCTACAATGTAAAAACAAAACCTGAAGTGGACTTTGTCTTATCAAAGTCCCCTAAATAATCAGCATCAACATACCCCTTAATGCAGTATTTTTCTTCTTTGTTCTTACTGAATACTATGCCCACTGATTTTGATCCTTGTAAGTATCTTAGAATCCATTTAAGTGCATACCAATGTAGTCTTCCCGGATTACTCATGAATCTACTTGCTAAACTCACAGAATATGCCAGATTAGGCCTGGTGCAAACCATTAGGTACATTAGGCTGCCCAGGGCATTTGCATATGGAATGGTGAACATTTCCTTTTGCTCTTCTTCTGTTTTCGGGCACTGATCATGAGATAGTTTGATGTGCTGCCCTAGGGGAGTTTGGACAGCCTTAGTATTCTACATGTTGAACTTCTATAGAATTTTCTCTACATATTCTTCTTGAACCAGCTTAAAGCTTCCCTGCATTCTGTCTCTTATAATGGTAATACCAAGGATCTTTTGAGCCTGACCCAACTCCTTCATTTCAAACTTAGTGTTGAGGATTTTCTTCAATCGAGCAAGCTCAGTTTTGTCATGGCAAGCAACCAACATGTCATCCACATAAAGCAACAAGTAAGTATGAGTCAAATCAAAATTTCTTTTAAAATAAAAACAGCTATCAAACTGACATCTATTAAAGCCAATTTCAATCATAAAAGAATCAAATTTCTTGTACCACTATCGTGGTGATTGTTTAAGGCCATAAAGTGATTTTCTTAAGAGACAAACTTTACCTGCTGGTCCTGAATATCACTCTGGTTGTTCCATCAGAATATTCTCTTCCAAGTCACCATGTAAAAAGGTTATTTTTACATCCAGTTGCTCCAGTTCCAGGTTGAACTATACAACCAGAGAAATCAGAATTCTGATTGATGCATGCTTTACCATTGAGGAGAATATTTCATTATAGTCTATGCCTTCCACTTGAGTGAATCCCTTTGCAACCAATCTAGCCTTGTATCTAGGTGAATCTTTTGAGGTTAGACCTGGTTTCCTTTTGAATATCCACTTGCCTTGCAGTTTTCTAGTTTATCTACTAGGGTCCAAGTATTGTTTTTCATTAAGGAATTGAATTCATCTTCAATTGCCCTTTTCCATTCAGTTTTATCAGATCCTAATATAGCTTCCTGAAATGTTTTAGGCTTATCATTCAGCTCTTCTTCTACCTGAAATTCATAAGCTACCAGGTCTGCATATCCTAGTCTGTTTGGAGGTTTAATGACTCTCCTGGTTCTATCCCTAGCTAGCTGATAGTTTATCAAGTCTGGCTCATGTTCTCTTTGTTCTCCTTGCTCATCCAATTGATCTGTATTAGGATTCTCAGGATTCTCCTCTGTCTCATCAGCTCCATCTTGATGATTAGGAACTACATCCTGAATTTCCAGTTCTAGAATATCTGATCCTGAGGCATTGTCAACTGTTTTTCCAGGTTCACATTCTAGTCCAGGAAGAACCTCTTCCCTAAAAATCACATCCCTACTGATTATACACTTCTTGGTTTCTAGATTCTAGAACTTATAACCTTTTACTCCTTCTAGATATCCAAGAAACATGCACTTTATAGCTCTAGGTTTCAATTTATCATCCTTTACATAAACATAAGATAGACACCCGAAAACACTTAAGTTGTCCAACTTTATAGGGTGTCCAGTTCATTTTTCTAAGGGCACCTTGAAACCTATGGCAGATGAGGGGGTTTTATTAATCAAATACACCACAGTATGTGCAGCTTTTGCCCAGAATTTTACAGGTAGCTTAGAATTTGATAGGATGCTCCTAACTTTGTCTAGGATTGTCCTATTCATTCTTTCACAGAGGCTATTTTGTTGTGGCGTATTTCTAACAGTTTTGTGCCTAACAATTCCATGGTTTTTGCAGAAACTATTGAATTCCTCATTCACAAACTCAAGACCATTATCAGTCCTAAGCCTTTTAAGTTTCTTCCCAGATTGAGTTTCAACCATTATTTTCCATTCCTTAAACCTAAGAAATGTCTCATCCTTAGTCTTCAGGAAGTATATCCAAACATGCCTAAAATAATCATCTACAAAGCTAATGAAATACCTACAGCCCCCTAGTGAGTAGTGTCTAGCTGGCCCCCATACATCTGAGTGAACATACTCAAGTGGTGAGCTTGAGTAATGTTTACCAGATTCAAATTTCACCCTGCACATTTTGCCAAAAATATAGTGTTCACAGAAGGTTAAGTTTCCAGTTTTATCCCCTCCTAATAGATTATGTTTACTCAACTCATCTAACCCTCTTTCACTAACATATGCCAACCTTTGATGCCACAATAAGGTTTTGTCCTGTGTTACTAGAGACCCTACAGCAGCTATGCCATAATTTGTCCTACCCTTTAACACATAGAGACCATTTTTCTTTTCATCTTTCATCACTACTAATGACCATTTCATTACACTAAGACTTCCACTTGAAGCTTTGTAACTTAGTCCTATTGAGTCTAGGGCGCCTAGTGATATTAGATTCCTCTTGAGGTCAGGAATGTATCTTACATCAGTGAGAGTTTTGGTTAGGCCATTGTGAAGGCTTAGCTTAACAGTACCTATGCCCTTAATGCCACATACTGCATTATTTCCCATCACAACTTTTCCACCATCTACAATTTGAAAAAAGCTAAACCACTCCCTATTTGGTGTCATGTGGTAGGTACATCCTGTGTCTAAGATCCATTCCTCGCTATTTCTACCTTCAGAGATGACTAATATCTCTGAACTTTCCTAACCTTCAGACATAACACCAACACTGCCTTCTTCTTCCTCCTTTCCATACTTCTTCTTATTTTTTCTCTCAAGACAGTCTCTCCTAAGATGTCCTACTTTGTGACAGAAGAAGCACTTCCATTTCCTAGTTTTGGACTTAGATCTATTCCTATTTTGTCCCCTCTTTTTCCAGTTTCTCTTCTCTGATCTACCCTTTACCATGAGACCTTCCTCATCACTGCCTAATGTCATTCTGTTCTCTCTATCCGTAGCAGTAATTGCTTGTACAACCTCTTCTAATTTTAGTGTCTGTCTACCATATTTTAATGTTTCTACAAAATTGGAGTAGGGTTTTGGTAGGGAATTTAGAAGAATTACAGCCTGATCTTCATTACCAACCTCTACTGATATGCTTTCTAAATCCTATATAAGTTTCAGAAAATCATCCTTATTGTCTTTTAAAGATTTCTACTCATCCATTTTAAACCCAAACAGTCTTTGTTTTAAATACAGTCTATTAGGAACAGCTTTAGATTGATACAGGGAGTCTAACCTATTCCAGATCTCAGCAGCAGTTGGTTCATTGTAATATTTCATAACAGGAGTGTTTATTAGATAAAAGAAACGGGGCCAAACACCAACACAATTTAAAAATAATTCTAGATTTATTTCTCATCACTAACAAGCACAATTACACCTATAAACATTTTTGTCATCATACAAACACACTCCATCACGAACCTCACGCCAACCACCACCTTCACCTATTTCTCCTCTAATTGTAATCTTATAGAGTTTTCTAATCCTTAAAATATCAAGTCGTCCAAAGAAAATGAAGTAAAAAATCTATTGATTATACCAATTCAACTTTTGGCACCATCCAATGGAAGATTGTAGTGACTAATTAGGGTTTTCAACTATGCTGATCAAATCAATCAATGAGCTAACAAAATCTTATGCTTCCTGATTATACCAATTCAACTTTCGGCACCATCCAATGAAAATGATGTATTGCACTCTGACTGTCACTTTTGATCTCCACAGTTTTCTGTTCCAGCTCCAGTTCATTCACAAAACCCTTGAGCCATACAGCTTCTTTTGATGCTTCTGTCAGGGCTACATACTCAGATTCTGTTGATGAGAGTGTAACCATATGCTAAAGCTTTGATTTCTAGCTAATCACATTTCCCTACAATGTAAAAACAAAACCTGAAGTGGACTTTGTCTTATCAAAGTCCCCTAAATAATCAGCATCAACATACCCCTTAATGCAGTATTTTTCTTCTTTGTTCTTACTGAATACTATGCCCACTGATTTTGATCCTTGTAAGTATCTTAGAATCCATTTAAGTGCATACCAATGTAGTCTTCCCGGATTACTCATGAATCTACTTGCTAAACTCACAGAATATGCCAGATTAGGCCTGGTGCAAACCATTAGGTACATTAGGCTGCCCAGGGCATTTGCATATGGAATGGTGAACATTTCCTTTTGCTCTTCTTCTGTTTTCGGGCACTGATCATGAGATAGTTTGATGTGCTGCCCTAGGGGAGTTTGGACAGCCTTAGTATTCTACATGTTGAACTTCTATAGAATTTTCTCTACATATTCTTCTTGAACCAGCTTAAAGCTTCCCTGCATTCTGTCTCTTATAATGGTAATACCAAGGATCTTTTGAGCCTGACCCAACTCCTTCATTTCAAACTTAGTGTTGAGGATTTTCTTCAATCGAGCAAGCTCAGTTTTGTCATGGCAAGCAACCAACATGTCATCCACATAAAGCAACAAGTAAGTATGAGTCAAATCAAAATTTCTTTTAAAATAAAAACAGCTATCAAACTGACATCTATTAAAGCCAATTTCAATCATAAAAGAATCAAATTTCTTGTACCACTATCGTGGTGATTGTTTAAGGCCATAAAGTGATTTTCTTAAGAGACAAACTTTACCTGCTGGTCCTGAATATCACTCTGGTTGTTCCATCAGAATATTCTCTTCCAAGTCACCATGTAAAAAGGTTATTTTTACATCCAGTTGCTCCAGTTCCAGGTTGAACTATACAACCAGAGAAATCAGAATTCTGATTGATGCATGCTTTACCATTGAGGAGAATATTTCATTATAGTCTATGCCTTCCACTTGAGTGAATCCCTTTGCAACCAATCTAGCCTTGTATCTAGGTGAATCTTTTGAGGTTAGACCTGGTTTCCTTTTGAATATCCACTTGCCTTGCAGTTTTCTAGTTTATCTACTAGGGTCCAAGTATTGTTTTTCATTAAGGAATTGAATTCATCTTCAATTGCCCTTTTCCATTCAGTTTTATCAGATCCTAATATAGCTTCCTGAAATGTTTTAGGCTTATCATTCAGCTCTTCTTCTACCTGAAATTCATAAGCTACCAGGTCTGCATATCCTAGTCTGTTTGGAGGTTTAATGACTCTCCTGGTTCTATCCCTAGCTAGCTGATAGTTTATCAAGTCTGGCTCATGTTCTCTTTGTTCTCCTTGCTCATCCAATTGATCTGTATTAGGATTCTCAGGATTCTCCTCTGTCTCATCAGCTCCATCTTGATGATTAGGAACTACATCCTGAATTTCCAGTTCTAGAATATCTGATCCTGAGGCATTGTCAACTGTTTTTCCAGGTTCACATTCTAGTCCAGGAAGAACCTCTTCCCTAAAAATCACATCCCTACTGATTATACACTTCTTGGTTTCTAGATTCTAGAACTTATAACCTTTTACTCCTTCTAGATATCCAAGAAACATGCACTTTATAGCTCTAGGTTTCAATTTATCATCCTTTACATAAACATAAGATAGACACCCGAAAACACTTAAGTTGTCCAACTTTATAGGGTGTCCAGTTCATTTTTCTAAGGGCACCTTGAAACCTATGGCAGATGAGGGGGTTTTATTAATCAAATACACCACAGTATGTGCAGCTTTTGCCCAGAATTTTACAGGTAGCTTAGAATTTGATAGGATGCTCCTAACTTTGTCTAGGATTGTCCTATTCATTCTTTCACAGAGGCTATTTTGTTGTGGCGTATTTCTAACAGTTTTGTGCCTAACAATTCCATGGTTTTTGCAGAAACTATTGAATTCCTCATTCACAAACTCAAGACCATTATCAGTCCTAAGCCTTTTAAGTTTCTTCCCAGATTGAGTTTCAACCATTATTTTCCATTCCTTAAACCTAAGAAATGTCTCATCCTTAGTCTTCAGGAAGTATATCCAAACATGCCTAAAATAATCATCTACAAAGCTAATGAAATACCTACAGCCCCCTAGTGAGTAGTGTCTAGCTGGCCCCCATACATCTGAGTGAACATACTCAAGTGGTGAGCTTGAGTAATGTTTACCAGATTCAAATTTCACCCTGCACATTTTGCCAAAAATATAGTGTTCACAGAAGGTTAAGTTTCCAGTTTTATCCCCTCCTAATAGATTATGTTTACTCAACTCATCTAACCCTCTTTCACTAACATATGCCAACCTTTGATGCCACAATAAGGTTTTGTCCTGTGTTACTAGAGACCCTACAGCAGCTATGCCATAATTTGTCCTACCCTTTAACACATAGAGACCATTTTTCTTTTCATCTTTCATCACTACTAATGACCATTTCATTACACTAAGACTTCCACTTGAAGCTTTGTAACTTAGTCCTATTGAGTCTAGGGCGCCTAGTGATATTAGATTCCTCTTGAGGTCAGGAATGTATCTTACATCAGTGAGAGTTTTGGTTAGGCCATTGTGAAGGCTTAGCTTAACAGTACCTATGCCCTTAATGCCACATACTGCATTATTTCCCATCACAACTTTTCCACCATCTACAATTTGAAAAAAGCTAAACCACTCCCTATTTGGTGTCATGTGGTAGGTACATCCTGTGTCTAAGATCCATTCCTCGCTATTTCTACCTTCAGAGATGACTAATATCTCTGAACTTTCCTAACCTTCAGACATAACACCAACACTGCCTTCTTCTTCCTCCTTTCCATACTTCTTCTTATTTTTTCTCTCAAGACAGTCTCTCCTAAGATGTCCTACTTTGTGACAGAAGAAGCACTTCCATTTCCTAGTTTTGGACTTAGATCTATTCCTATTTTGTCCCCTCTTTTTCCAGTTTCTCTTCTCTGATCTACCCTTTACCATGAGACCTTCCTCATCACTGCCTAATGTCATTCTGTTCTCTCTATCCGTAGCAGTAATTGCTTGTACAACCTCTTCTAATTTTAGTGTCTGTCTACCATATTTTAATGTTTCTACAAAATTGGAGTAGGGTTTTGGTAGGGAATTTAGAAGAATTACAGCCTGATCTTCATTACCAACCTCTACTGATATGCTTTCTAAATCCTATATAAGTTTCAGAAAATCATCCTTATTGTCTTTTAAAGATTTCTACTCATCCATTTTAAACCCAAACAGTCTTTGTTTTAAATACAGTCTATTAGGAACAGCTTTAGATTGATACAGGGAGTCTAACCTATTCCAGATCTCAGCAGCAGTTTTCTCCTTCTTTACTTCTCGCAAGACTTTGTCACCTAGATCAAGGAGCTCTTAGCTTTGTTGAGTACATCCTGCTTCTCAGCTTCGGTCAAGGTGTCAGGCAGCTCAGATTCCCCTTTCAAAGCTAATGCTAGTTTAATCAACATAGCTTCCATTTTCATCTTCCAGAGTCCAAAATCATTGTCTCTTGTAAACTTTTCGAGTTCAAATTTAGTGGACATGTTTTTGGAATAAGATTTGCAATGACAGAAAATAAATTTCAAATAACCATAATTCATATTTGAACTCAAGCTTTGATACCAATTTGTAGTGACTAATTAGGGTTTTCAACTATGCTGATCAAATCAATCAATGAGCTAACACAATCTTATCAATAAACATGCAATCAATTCCAAAGATTAAGTAAAGCATGAAAGAACAGAATAAAAATTGACATAGGGGATTTATAGTGGTTCGACTAAGGTAGCTTTCATCCACTCTGCAAGGCACACTATAGGGTATTTCATTAATCAAGGAAACCAAGATTACTGAGAGTATACAACCAGAGAAATACAAGAAAAAACACACCCGATTAAGCCCTCTCACAACTCTGTTTTTTCTCGCACATATTGGTCTGATTTTTTACAGATCAGGACTTCGTTGATCATCCTCTAGCTGTCCAGTATGATCTGCAATCGGTTGGAGAAGATGGGCACTAGAATCTTCTATCATGAACGAAGAGCTAGGGCTGAAATGGGACCAGAGAGAAAGAGAGATTTGCTGTGAATTCGTTACAACAGAATGGCTTTCGAGTGCTAGATAAGGCACTTAAGTTTGATAGTCAAAACGATGTCGTCTTAGTTTAAGTTGAATCTGATTTCTTTGACTGATGTTGACTCCATCGTGGCAATTTCAAGCCACATCATCATCACAGAGATAATAAGAGAGAAAAAACTGATGAGGCCAATTCAAGAAACTTCCGGTTAAAAGTCAAGGTGATGTGCATGTGTTAATATGGTAGCTTTAATAAATTAAATTAAAATGGGAGAATCTTATGTCTAATACTAATAATGGTCCCGTCAGATTGTTTCAACTTGGTGAATGTATGAATTAAAATCTATTATTAAATCTTTGTCAAGCTAGGAATTGGTAGGGACAAATATCAACTTGGGCAATGGCTGTGTTTACATCGACTCAAAGTCTCCTGAACCAAAGACAAATATTTATGAAAAATAAAAAAAATAGATTGATAAACACTTCTCATAACTTTTTCTCACAAACGCTGATGTAGCAATTCGTAATTGATCAGTTCGCATTTGATTAAGCGAGACTCATTGTAAACTATAAGAGCTAATATATTACGTTTGTGAGAAAAAGTTAGTAAAAATAGTTTGGGGGTGTAATATTATTGTATGGAAAATGCACTAACTTCCAATGAATAAGAAGTTTGATTCTCTTACATGATAGTGATGCTTATGGATCAGAATCTTATTAAAAGAATTAAAATATAACTTTAATCAATACAAATGATATCCAATCAAATTACTAGTACCGAATCTTAAATATCATTGCTAGGTCTTCGCCAAATTATTCTCCTAAGGTTCTGATTATCTTACCATCAATGAGAAAATTTTTTTTGTTTCATATTCGATTTGAATTATAAGATAAAACGTTATAGTATTTAATATATATTACTTTTTGAAGTCTTCGCTTATACAATATTAAGATTATTAATTTTTCAACATAATACTAAAGCGTCTATTTGAATCCAATTCGCACACGAAAGTGTGTTAACACTAAAATATATGCATATAGAGTAATACTACACATACATCATTTTCATACAACATTTTCCATACAACATTATGTGGCAAGATATGATTGGCTAATTTAAAATTAAAATTAAACTTTCACCTAATCACATTTTGCCACATAATGTTGTATGAAAAATGTTGTATAGAAATAATGTATGTATAATATTATTCATGCATATATTATATTTTTAAGCATAACCAAGCTATTGGTATCTGAAAATATTTACAGAATTGACTCAAAAATATTTACGGAATTGACTCAACCTCTCGCATAACCTTCTCATCGGACACATACCAGAAGGACCACAATTCTATACATTTCCAGACAGCTCGTTCGATGCAAACCCAGGATCGTGTGGAAAATATGTATCAAGAAACTGTCGTTCCGATTCTGAAGTGAGGCTCCAACTCCAAGAGAAGAAGATCAGGGATCCAAGTCTCCATTTTCTATTAATCGACAAATGTTCATGATAGGGAATGCAGGCGTATTGATAACTGGAGTGCTACTTGGGCATACATTCACCACAAGAAAGCATGGATGGTTTGCTGAGAAGCAGCAATTGCAGGGAATTCGCTGTCTTTCATATTAGTGTAATCTTTAGGATCTAAAGAGCGCAGATCAAATAATCAATCAAATCATTTTTTTTCCCCTAGAGAAGGTCATATAAAGAATAGAATTTTGCCCTTAATATGCAACTTTTTGTTTGTATTTCATCCTCAGAATGGACAATCTTTTCTGCAAGGGAAATTTCTCATCATTTCTACCTAGTTTGTTTAAATAGAACACAACTTTTTTCAGAGTTAACATAACCTCCTCACTATCATTACCAAATTCTTTTTCTTGAATTCTTAGAACCCTCTTCAGCATCTCCAGTAACTCGACCTCCTCCTTCCCTAATCTTGTCTGAATGATGACCAAACAGTCAAGAGCCTCGCCTGCCATATCAATTAAATAACATAAGATGGACACATGAACAGAGTTTGGCAAGTTGAGAATAAAATTATACCAAGACATGGCTGATCACAAATATATTCAGATCATAATACAGACAAAGCAAAATAAAAAACAGAAAAGGCATACCAACAGGAAGAGAATCTTTTCCAAAAGCCTTCTCACGGATGCACAGAACCTCCAGCACTAGCTTCTCAGCTTCTTCATCCCGATTTAACTGGTAGAGAGTGACTCCAAGCTGCAACATTGGAAAGGTGATGGACTGATCATCAGGCCCCACTGTCTTCATCATGATCTCCAAACTTGTCCTAAGTAGACGCTCAGCCTCCACAAAATTCTTTGAATGTGAATAGGAGGTTGCAAGATTTATAAGGTGTGCAACTGAGCTGGGATGCTCTCTCCCTTTATAATTCTCAGTAATCAGCAAGCATTCCCCTAGTAGCTCTCGACCTTCTTTTCCTCTGAGAAGCAATCCAACAAAAGAAATACAACACTTATTCTCATAAGCTTAGCAGCATGCAATAGTATAAAACATAGCTGTATAACATAGCAGAATGCAATCTAGAGTTATGAGAGTAAAAAGACTTGCAAATGATAAGGTCAGCAAGAGTAACCACAGGTCATCAAACAATGAAGTTACAAGTTTAACTCCAAACTCAAAAAGTCAGTAGGGATATTTTCACCAAAAGATTTGACAAATTATCAATGTAAAACATCTACTGCATTGAGTCAGCCTACCAATTCCCAGTGGATAATGCCAATTGCCAAGACAGGCGATCTACATAACACAATATGAAGGTTGTTCCACTAAGAAATGAAACAAATTACACAGCCTATGTGTGCTAATATTGGTCTGATCAGAATGCATTCATGCTCCCTATAGAAATCCAATCTTGCATCAGACAATACCTTCCAACAGCATGAAGTAACTCCGCCAAATCAATCCTCATTTTCTCCATTATGCTGTCATCCAGAGCCATATATTTTGAATCCTTGATGACCTGGAGACCTTTCTTGTACAGATCAATGGCTTCATCTGTATTCCCTGCCAAATTTACACACAAAGCGATACTTAAGCTTCGGTAACATATAAACTTTCAGAGAGTGATAACACTAATTTATGAGACAGAAACTGTATAATGAACCTAAAATTCTAGAATAAAATCTTTTACACTTACAAATATTGCTGCAATATATATAAACACATCAAACAAGTAAGTTCTGTCCAAAAGTAGGAAATCTGCCACATATGGAGAGAGATAGAGAGAGAGAGCATAAAAAAGTTACCTTTTGCACACTTTGCATGGGCTAGAGAACACATAGCCATTCCAACTCTTCCATCATGTTCCCCATATTTCTTTGTATAAATCTTTTGAATTCTAAAAGGCAAATATAATAAAAAGGTGAATTATCAAATCCAAATTCTGCAAAACCCAAAAATACACATGAAAAAGAGATACAACCTTATAAAAGCACTTTCTGCAGCCACAGCTTTTCCTTCCTTAATCAAAAGATTGCCAAGACCAGATAAAGGTAGCACCAAATCCTCGCTTTCAGCACCTCTGTTTGTTTCCAAGATGGTAATCACCCGATGGTAGATTTCAACTGCTTTTGTGGCTCTTCCAACAGAGCCAAGAACTTTTGCTGTCCCCAATAATGGTGTGATAAGAAAAGTACTATTCTTCCCTAGAAGGAAAACATCATTTTGAGGAAAACATTGATTTCTGGTTTGCTGCTTTTAGTGAATTACAAAACAACAGAAGAAAACCCCAAAAATGCAACAGTAGTGATAAGACATTAAAATTGTAAAAGAATGACAAATCAGCAGAGCAGCTTAATGCCGGAAAGTGGAGGAAAAAACATATTACTTGTTCCAGTTTCTAGCCTATTTAAATATAGCATCTTAAGCAGCATAATTGCTAAAGTATTCCTTGTGAAATTGCAATTTTGTACCAAAAGCAATCAAAAGTCCCTATTTTGCGAAAAAAATTATAGCTCCGAAAGATTTACAACCAGGTATGCGTGTTCCATCAAATGAAGGACAAATAGGCAACAACGTGACTCTCCATTTTTCAATTTGCAGTATAATTGTCAAGAATAAATAATACTCTAAGATCAAAGCAAGCAATTTCATGTAGTTTTAACCATTAAAAAAAGAATGAATTTTGAGTTGGAAATTACAAAGAATTTAGAATTTCAAGGCATACATTTCAAACTGTAAATGAAGGTTCTAGAAAACATCTTAAGAGTGCTTAATCCTAGTAAAAGGTTTATTTGACGCATAGCTTCTGCTGTCCCTTTACCTTTAACAGAAACTACTAGAGATAACCAATGTAAAAATCTTAAATTGTAGTAATGCACAAAGAAGAAATATATTAGCCAACTTTATGTCAAAGAAATTGAAAGTCTGACAGCCAACAAAAGGCTAAGATTGAAGTTTTTATGCTACTCCAACAAGTAACAGAGACTGCACAGACTGGTTTCGAGGTTGTACTTACCATATCTGTTTTCCAAAATACTAATAACTCTTCGATAAACGAGCATGGATTTCTCAAACTTCCCCAACATTGAATACATACTTCCCATATGGATGAGTATTCCATCTAGAAGAGGTTCCTCATTCTTCAGACTATCAACAACTTCATTTATCTGACCATGAAGACAATGCAGCAATAAGAATGAGATGAAAAATAACATTGAGAATCTCAAAATCTACATACCAAAAGCAACAAATATGTGACCTTTAATGTTAATGTAGGACGTACTAAATGAATTGTAATATGATTTGAATTGTAAGATATACACAGGTTTAAAAGAACCACTTTTTTTACACAAATCACAACAATATTTTTGAAACATTTGACTAAGGCACTTTCAATGGCTGACACTTAATGGAAAGTGCATAACTTATGCATCTTAGAAATGACACAATTTAGATGCAATCCAACCATATAAGTGCATTAATTTAACGGCTAAAAAATTGTGGTAAAACCTGTGTACAAAATATGGGACTCTTGAACCTTAAGTCTTTTTGGCATTACACACAGGAAAAGGAAGTTACCATATTCAAAAGAGACCCAACAAACTTCAAGTCTCCAATAGCCACATATCCCAAGGCTATAATGTCAAGAATTGCAGCTTCTTCTATGCCTTTAGTGCCTGCATTTATCTGTTCTTTTACAGCTTCATAATTTGCTTGAAGCAGGTCTATGGCATCATTTTTGTTTCCCTTCATAATCATAGTTTTCACTTCATCAAATAACTCTTGCAACTGTCTCTCAAAATCACTAATACCATTCAAATGGTTACTTGAGTAGTCACGCAACGTTTTATACCTGTTAATTGCAGATTTCTGGTAGTAAATTTTCTAAGGGGATATTATGCAAATTAAAAATGCCTTCACATTTTCAAATAAACTAAACATACCAAAGCATTTATACTGGTAAAGTATATGTCTTTCTTTTCTCTCTCTCTCTTTCAGACTTTCACTCACACTTGAACACATAACCACTTGGGCTACAGTTTCTTCTTTTGGTTACTGAAAACTGAAAAGCCTTATCCTTCTCTTTATAATAAGTTGTGCTATTTTTGGTTAGTCTTTGCACGAACAAGATCTTTCACTTCCCTTGTTTCGTTGTTTGTTTCATTATTGAATTCAAGTGTATGTGCTGTCAAAGTTTGAAGCTTTTTTGTTCGTATCTGTCTGCCTTGTTGTGCTGCTGCTTTTTTCTAATGGTTTTTCTTTTTTGGTGCATTTGATATCTCAGGGACTGAGTTTCTTGACCGTATGAGCTTTCAAAGAAGGAAACTTTTGGCTTTTCTTTTGTGGGTTCTGTACTCTCTCAAGTGTTAGTAAAGTTCTTCAATGGATACTCTTGAGTGGGTTGAAACTTGTTTGAGGATTTTAAATTTAATTAAGCTTGGTGTTTGGGTAAAAGTGTTTAAAGAAAAAGTTTAAATTTGTTGCTTGAATTGAAGTGTGTTGGGTTTGTATGCAATTTAATGGAGTCTTGGAGCCATGTTTCTGGGGGGAAAGGATCTATCGCAAATGATACAATTTCACCTTCGGATTCTTCTGCAAGAAGTAAAAACATATTGATGGGCTGGGAATTGAAAAGTTTTGGTAATAACATGTTAGTCTCAGGTCAACAACAAGCTATTGAGAACCAAGGTTTTAGTGAATTTGGTATTCAAGAATTGGTAGTATAGGGTGAAATTAAAAACTAAAATCTGGAGAGAGAAAATACGGGTCCACCCGTGGGCCCACCCGTACCCGTATAGGGTAGGGCACGGGTCCAACATTTTGGACCCGTAAATCTCAACCCGTATAAGGACACGTACCCGTTTAACCCGGACCGTACCTGGCCCACCCACCCGTTTTGCCAGGTCTACATTTATCTAGTGACAACTATCAAATTTTAACAGCATACCCAGAGTCTTGATACGTCAAAATATGGATGTTTGAGGGAGGAAAAAAAAAAAAAAGCCAACATCAATAATTTCTAGAGAATGATACATTACTAGCACTTGAGAATGATCTCACCTCTGGAAGTCATCCGGATCAGAAACACCAGAAGAAACATCTACATTGGTTCCTAATGAGCCAATTGAAGCAAACTGTCTTGACCAGCAGTGACGGGCAATGGCTTTACCAGGTATCATGTAAAGCTTAATATTACAGTTCTGCTTTTGGCTACAATTGTAGAAGAATGTAATGCAATTAAGACAATGTTCTGAATACAAACGCACACCCACTTGTCCCTTCCTGAAAACATATGAAAACATTAAGGCTTGTCAGCTAACAGTATATAGGAAAAGTGAATCTTCAAATACGGTAATGACAGCCTCCAAAATTGATCTATGCAGACTAAACTGTCTCAAACTAGAGCATCAAATTCGAGCAGAAATTCAATAGATGATCATAAAAGATCACGAAAGTAACAAGAGTAGCAAGCTGGCACTTTTTAAAGACCACTTAAAGCTTTGGAAAAATCTAGTAGTATTGTGCAGTACAAAGCGTGTCCAAAGACACTCAGAGAAACACAATCATACAGGTTACAAACTCCTCTTACAAATACTTTCTTTGTCCTCGACAAAATTTAACACACTTTTAAAAAATAAAATAAGTAAAAACAAAAATAAACCGCTTCTCCATGCCATCACCGCAAAATTCATTGGAACTACACCAACCACAGACTCCAAACTAAGTTTTCTGCGATTCATTTCACATAATTCAATTTTTTTTTCTTTCGAATAGAATGTATAATTCTTGAAAATGGTTGTCAAAGGTATAATGAAAGAAAGTGTAAGCATAAGCCCAAACCTAACAAGAATGTCCATAGTTCTAAGAGTAGCCACTTAAAACACACAAGAATATCATAATTCCGATTGTAGAAACAAGAAGAAACTCAAAACAAAAATCAATTTATATATACAAGAACTAACGGAACAATAGAGAGTTAAAATTGTACATGAAACTGCTGAGAGAAGGAGAGGGGAGAAGGAAGGAGGCTGCCATGGGAGAGTTGCGAAGCAGAATCTGAGTACAAGCTCAATATTGCAGTGAGGGGCTAAGTGAGTCGACTCGGCTGGTCGCGGATTCTCCTTTTAAAAAGCCTCAACTCAAGAAACCCAATAAGGCAGAGGTACATAAGCTTATCCTAATTTTCCAATGAAATTTACAGTGTAGTCACAGCTCAATACTTTCTTAAACATAATATTACCAAAAAGCCCCTCGGATATTGGAAATTACTCTACTTGAGGTCTTCAGGGGGTGTTTTGAGATATATTACCAAAAAGCCCCTTGGATCCTCGTCTTTGTAACATAAAGCATCACCCTCATAATACATCTTCTTAACATGAAGCTTCATCCTTATAAGTTATAACATGTATGAGTACGAGAGCATTCATTGCTTAACGGCAAACTGTCGTACATGAAACGTCCCTCATAACATTTACAAAGAGTACTCATTGCTAAACTGCAAACATCCTTAATACCATTTACGAGGGTATGAAGTTCGATGTCTTCATTTTGCAAAAGTTTGGTTCCACTGATGTTACCTTCACAAGTACTGTAACCAGAGCGAATTATCTCAATCCCAATGGATTAAAGAAAACTTGTAGATCAAGGCTTTGGAATCAATTTATGTCAAGAGACAATTGCAGGAATGAAATTAACCACTAATAAGAAAAATAATTCATCATTACAAAAGGAATCATGGACATTACAACACTCCGTACTAACTTCTGAGGGTATCTATACTGTCACCGAAATTTTGAAGTATCTAGCTCATCATTTAGATTATTATCAATGAAATAAACAAAAACAAAAAAAAAATCCTCAGATGAAATTGGATTCCTCTCATCATTGTTTATTTGCCCCGGATTTTAACTTTCAGCGTCCATTGAACTTTTCCTTCTGGTAAGGGGATGGACTTTGGCAACCGCAAAGGCAGCTCATACTCTCCATAAATTGATAAAGGAGACGGTAGATGAAGATTTTCAGGTTCAATAACTACCGATAGCTGCCTTGCCACCTGAAACATTATAAAATTGTATCAGCACAACAGCGGATAAAAGATAAATAGAATTCGCATAATGAACTTTTGTCAACAGAATCTTACATTATAAAATTGTATCAGTGCAGTGTAGGATAAAAGATAAAGAATAATGAACTTTTATCAACGGAATCTTGTGAGGTTCCAAGACCCAATCCTGAATTTTTATGGTTAACTACACATTCCTAATCTAAGGAAGAACAAAAGCTACACCTCAATGAAATACCAAGCAAATTCGAAAGAAAATTGATAAAAAAATCATTAAAATTCAAACCACCATTATGTGATTCACAGGCCACAAACAACAACAAACACCATATTCTCTGAAGACAAACCAGATAAAATTACCATGAAACTCAAATTTTACTTGCACTTGCATATTGAATTTTCAAATTAGATATTCAAGAATTATACATTCATAATGACTTTTAAAATCTGCAGCCCCATCGGTTTAATCATGATGCAGTAATGTTCTCTAATCACTAAACTATGCTTCTTATCCACTTAAAACAAAATTGTTAAATCGTTTTTTCTAGTTTATGGATCAACACAGCAACTCTTTCTTCCTTATTTATAGTGCTCTGCATTCATCCACATACAACATACTTAAAAATTATGTTAAAATTTCAGTACACTGATCATATGCAATTTTCTCCAAACTTCACAAACATATGTTGAAACTTACCAAATATACTACATAGTAACCAGATTCCTATGACAAAATAGTTCAATTGTCTAAACTGGACAAAATTATCAGAAAAATAAAAGGGCAATCATTTCAATTATTGGCATGACCTTAACGGTTATCTACCTGACCTACATGTAAATGTGTGATCTATCCTAAGAATTATGTTTTCCTGTATCCTATATCAATGTTTAACAGCCATAAATAGAAATTACGAAAAATAGTTTCTTGGATGCAGGAGATCTCCAATTGAATGATTATTCATAGGTTGCACATGTCATTAGAACAAAGCTTGCTTTAGTATTCTATTAAAGAAAAAATTACAAACAAAGAGGAAAATATTATACCTCAGCCACAATCTCCTCTTTTGTCACAGGAGAGCGCACTTCTATTGGGTCATCTTTTGATTCACGAGAACGTAATTTTTCAATATTGGGGAACCTCCGCAATACCTAGAAATGCAAACTTGATCAGATAGCTTTTACCTGAAAATTTTTTTGAAGAATAGCACCCCCAAGAATCACTAGTTACACCAATCACTATGTTCTATTATAACATCTTTATTTTTTTTTTTTTTTTTTAATGTTTGTAAAAGAAAACAAACCATATTGCTCCACCTCAAGCTTAAATTAGGGGAAGAAAATAAATTTCAAAAAGGCTGAAGATATGTAAGACCAAAGATTTATATGTCCAAATCTAAAAGATGTAAAAGAAAGGACACGAACCAGTCGAGTATTCTCTAGGCGTTTTGCTGCCTTTTCATATTCCTTCAACTTATCATCCTCAGTCTTTTTGACTACTTTAACCTCTTCCACTTCCTCAGGTTGGTAAATCTGATAAAAATAGATCACAAATTAGCAAGTTGCAATTAAAATTAAAAAGAAAGGATGACCTGGAAAGAAATAAAGATTATAACAAAAGTCAAATTTATAAAGAAGTTAAGTATGTATGCTTTTAAGTATCAGAAGAAACTGTGAAATTTTCTGCATAACTGAAATTAAGATCTCTAGACAATACGAGGTCATCTACAAATGGGAGAATGTCTATAAAAATAGTGTAAATAACTAACTCATGTACGATGCAGCTATGAAGATATTTGATATTTCCAAAGAGTAGTACAGCAGATAACATTTAAGAAATGGTATCACTTGCACCATAACCAGCACATAATTTGAAGCTACTGTCTAATAATGAAAATTCAACAACATTCTACCTAAGCCACAAGCTCAGGTTCTTTCCAAGCATCTTAAATACAGTTTCGTATTGCATTCCTCAAGATTATCTGTGGTCACACACATGCACATGCACATTTTGTAAGACAATAAGTGCTTGTTTGCACATTCAATATATTTAATAGATAAATGGATACCCTGCGTTGCTCTCTGATGAGATGAGCATACTTCTCAATGTTTGGGACTGCAAGCAATTTGGGCATCAAGTGATTGCGAAAATATCCAGGTGCAACCTTCACCATCTCTCCCGCATTTCCAAGCTTTTCTATTTTCTAAACATGTAAAACTAATCAACCAATTAATTAAGAAAGCAAAATACAACTTAATATAAAAATAAAATAAAATCTTTGGTCGATTCAAAATTCACTCACCGTCGTGAGAATAACTTCCAATCGTCTATATCTGACTCCTTGACAAGCATACAATATGGGATGATGGAATGCACGACCAGCGCCCTCTTTAATAATCTGTCGGAGGGCATTTCTGCTGTGTTGAATATAAGCCATCCAATGCCTATTTCAAACTATCTACTTCAACAAAAAATTTCATAAATTAATCATTTAATCCAACCATTTGAACATCCGAAACATAACCACTAATTGATTAATTTTCATAGCTTACGACAGCAAAATCAATTAACAATTTGTAAACATTCATCAAAATTTCTAGTCAAACTGATAAACCCACCTCAAAAATGATCTTTAATTTCTAAATATTCAATCAAATTTACTACTCACAGTATAAACGCTCATAAAAAATGTTAATTATAGTTTAAGAAAATTAAAAATTTTCTTCAAATAAAAAATCCAACATAAATCCCAAAAGAACAAATCATTTTAGACAAACGAAAAAAGCACAACCCCATTATAATAAACATACTTAATGGAGAAGAATATAAACCGGCAAGCAAAGCTCTTTCAATGGAGTGAAAAATTGAGTCTTTCTAGTGTTGTTGATGTGAGGTTTTCATTGATAGTGACACAAGGAGATTGAAGATGAGATTTGGAGAGGAGAGCTGTGACCGTGGAGTGTAGGTATTCGCCGCCGTGCTCCGTCGCCGGAGTGATGGGACAGTAAGAGGTGTAAGGCTTGTATGTTTGTTTGCGGCTGCTTGGGTTTTAGGTGAAATAAGAGATCGGCTGTAGGGTTTTTTTATTATAATATTAAAACATTTTTAAACAAATATTAATAAGAATATTTGTTTATTTTCGAGTAGAGATTATGAAACGTGGCTTATTTAACATATGATTTGATATTATAAAATAGAGATTTTATGAAAAGACTGTTAATTATTTATTTTAAAACATGTAAAAGAGTATTTTTGCTTAAATTATCTTTAAAAAGTTCTAATAATCTATAAAATATACGAATATTTTTTCTTTTTTTTTACATTCGAAAAGAGTTTATAGGTAACGATGGCAATCGAAGTGAAAATCGTCGCCTCGTCCTCAAGTATTAAAAAGAGTTGTACTATTTATCTCTAATATTTTATCTTATTAAACCTTAATTTTATGAAAATCTCATTAAAATTTCTAAAATTATTTAAATATCTAAATAAATCCCATATATTTTTAAAGTTACTATTCTTATTAATATTTAACTATTTATCTCATAAACAGTATTATCAAACTTTTATTTTATATAGAATTTGATAACAACCATATTTTTTTTTTTCATGAGATCTTGTTTTGATATTAAATCAGTTATAAGACAACTCTCAATCATTAAAAAATTATTGTAACTAATTTTATTTTATTTTCATTAGATCTTGTTTTGGAGGGTGCGTTTGGTCAGCCTGTAACCGTTGGTCAACTATGTTAGGTGGTCTCGTGATCTAGGAAAAAAACTAGAACTTTTAGGTTAAAATTATTTTAGAGATGTCTAATTTCTTCAGGAGACTTGAAAACAATAGTAGACGAGATGATAGTAATAGTAACAGTAATGCTATTAGAATTAATAATCAATAACAAATCTTAAACAATAATCAAGAATTAATCAAATTAATTAACACTCAAGAGATTGCTATGGCAAAAATTTATCAACACTAACATAACTGGAACATACCACCAGTTAGGAAAGACACAACACAATATATCAAATAAGTAATTTTGAATTCATGTCAGATTATTCTATTAAAACAACAATAGATACAATAATGATAACTGAATAAAAGGTCGAAGAAATTCAACTTTTTTCTTAAGAAGCAATACATAAGCACAAACAAAACAATTATAATTTTTTACATATAGGATTAGTTCTAGTAATAGTAAAACCATTATTTAGATTAACACAAAACATTCCAATATTAGTTATGTTAAGAGACGCAAGAAATTTAAATTTTAATAACTCTTTATTAGCAATATTAAATTCAAATTTAGAAAGTGAACCAGTTTATTTTGATTGTTATCTAAATTTTACAGTAGGATTATAGGATCCAACAATAATATTGACATTAACTATTAATTTAAAAGCTACTAAATCTTACTTATAAAGATAAAGCCCAACAAGCAACATTAATATATAGGATTATTACAAAGTTATGAATACCACTATTAGTCGAAGAGTCATTAGGACGTCTCCATCGGGACACATAGTTTTTATAGAAGCTGATAAAACAAAACATAAAACTTTAACACCACAAATATTAGCTTGGGATGAAATTATTAAACAAACAAATTCAAAATTGGAAAAATTATGCTCTCCAAAACCTCTACATAATCAAAGTGAATCTAAAATATGACAAATAATACAATAACCCGATGAAACAATAAGATTAAAATTTATAGAAACTCCCTTAGAACAAAATCAACTCATTATTACTAATAAAAATCATCACAACCCTAGGAGGGAAGAAATCACTACACCTAAGCCTCCATCAACAAGTTCTACAAGTAAATTAATAGGTGTAAATGACTCCCCTCCTGTACCAAAACCTGCTTACCAAAACACATCAACTCTACCTAGTTTACCAACACAATCAAAAGTATTAGGAAATTATAGTCAAACTAATACAATTATTAAAACCTTTGAATTTAATAAATAATTATTAAAACAAGTAATAATTCTTACAAAACTATAGTAAAGAAAAAAATACAAATTTTCTTTAAATTATTTAAACCAGAAGAACAAAATACTCTTAGATCTAAATAGTATAATATACAAGAAAAATTAAAACAAAATATATATTTCTTTAATTGGTTAGAAAATAGAAAATATTATTAAGAATTAAGTGAAAAGAAAACTATTTTTGTAACAACTAATACTACAAAAATTGGCAAACATCAACCAATAAAATTATTACATCTGTATATCCACCTCTCGAAGAAATAAAAATAGAACATCAACAAGCAAAAATAATAGCATCATCCTTTAAAAGAATTAATAAAATTGATGATAATAAAAAACAACCAACTTTAAGAGATATTAAAAATATTCAACATCAAAATAATTACTCTAATCAAAATTTTCACACTATTAGTCAACAAATGGATATGATAGAAGATAAAAACTTCTCATTTAATCACAAAAATTTCAAAAAACCCCGGAAAAGAGATATTAGAAGTAGAAAATTCAAATTCAACACTTTTTTTATTCATCAAAATATGTTAAACCATTTTTTTAACCCTTTGATATTCCAAAAGAAGAAATAGTAAAATTCAATAATCACAACACTATTTTAGAAACTATTAGTAAAAAACTTAATGAATTATCACCCTCAAAATCAAACGTTAATGTCCTTTCAAAATCAACCTCAATTAAAGAACAAAATTATAAGAAAAGAAAACCCTTGCATGATAAAAGTGAAAGAATATCTAAGAAACCAATCACATGCTAAAAGTGTTAGCAAGAATGACAGTATGCTTCTAAATGTCCTATGAAAAATCAAATTAAAAATAGATACAGAATTAAAACAACAATTAGTAAATATTATTCAAACAGACTCTGAAGAAGAATCTAGTTATGACATAGATCACGCAGATATGATTTATCAAATTCAAGAAAATTCTTCTGAAACAATGAGTGAATCTTCACAAAGCTATGATGATTGTAATTGCATGGGTCCTTCTTACAGTGCAATGAAATAAATAAATATGATATTAACCTCTAGGTCAATAAATGTTATCACTAAATCAAAAAAAAATTTATTAGATATTATTGATAAAGTTTAAGATGAAGATATTAAAAATGAATATTTATTAAAACTTAAAGAGTTAGTTTTATACGAAGAAAAACAAAAAGAGATTCTTATAATTTAAAAGATATATTAAAAAGATTTGAAAAACCCACTCAACTTACTCTTAGTAACTTGCAGGAAAAAACAAACATTCTTAAAAATAAAGTCAAAGAATGACAAAAAGATAATTTTGAAACTAAGACAGATTTATCATATTTAAAAGCCTCTAAAGAAATTATAGGGCAACCATCAACATCAAAATTAGAATTAAAAATTGCTGAAGAAACTGAAGCATCATTTATTAATGAAATTTCTAGAATTCAATTTCAAAATGGCATGCTTATGTTAGAATTAATATTAATAATGAATTAGATATTATTACACAGGCTTTAATAGACATAGGAGCTATCAAAATTGTATGAGAGTGATTAATTCCAACAAAATATTATGAAAAAAAAAAAAATATTACATGGAGCTAATGGCCAACAATTAAATATTAATTACAAATTATCTAATACTCATGTATGTATAGAAAACTTTTGTATTAAAAATATATTTATTCTAACAAAAGATTTAGATCAAGATGTTATATTAGGTACTCTTATATTACTCAAATTTACCCTTTCACAGTTAATAATAAAATAATCACAACAAACATTTTAGGACAAGAAGTAATATTTAAATTTGTTAATCCTCCATTAATAAAAGACATTAATAATTTAAAAGACTTATCAACATAAAAAATAAATCTTATTAATAATAAAAAGAAACAAATTAATTTTTTAAAAGAAGAACTAAAGTATGAAAGAGTAAAGCAACAACTAAAAAATTAAAAAATTCAAGAAATTATTAAAAATTTAGAAAAACGATTTCCGCATGAAATATGCTCAACATTTCCAAATGCTTCTTAAAATAGAAAACAACATGTAGTTTGTCTTCCTTATGTCAAAAATTTTGACAAGAAAAATATACCAACAAAAGTAAGGCCTATACAAATGAATAAAGAATTACTTGAACACTGTTATAAAAAAATTAAAGATTTACAAGATAAAAAATTAATTAGACCTAGTAAATCTTCATGAAGTTGTTCTACCTTCTATGTCAATAACGTGGTAGGAAAAGAAAGAGGAGCTCCTAGATTAGTAATTAATTATAAACCATTAAATAAAGTACTACAATGGATTAGATATTCAATCCCTAACAAAAATGATTTAATTAATAGACTATATAGTGCAACAATATTCTTAAAATTTGATATGAAATCAGGATTTTGGCAAGTCCAAATATATGAATTAGATAGATAGAAAACTGCATTTAATGTTCCATTTGGTCAGTATGAATGGAATCTTATGCCCTTTGGATTAAAAAATGCCCCTTCAGAATTTCAAAATATTATGAATGATATATTTAACCCATATATACACTTTACAATAGTATATATTGATAATGTCTTAGTTTATTCAAAATCAATAGATCAGCATTTAAAATATTTAAAAATATTTGAAGAAATTATTAAAAGAAATGGATTAGTTGTTTCAGCCACAAAAATTAAATTATTCCAAACAAAAATTAGATTTTTAGGTCAGGAAATTCATAAAGGAACTATTAAACCAATTGATAGAACAATAGAATTTGTAAATAATTTTCCTAATGAATTAAGAGATAAAACTCAATTATAAAGATTTTTAGGATGTCTAAACTATGTAGCAGATTTTATCCAAGATCTTAGAAAGCTATGTGAACCATTATATCAAATGCTTAGAAAAAAATCCTCCTGTCTGGTCTAATTATCATACCTAAATAGTTAGAGAAATTAAATCCAAAATTAAATTTCTTCCTTGTCTCAATATATTAGATCCAACACCCTACCCCTATTATAGAGACTAATGCCTATGACATAGGTAATGGTGGAATATTAAAACAAAAGTTAGACAACAAAGAGAGTCTATTTAGGTTCCATTCTAGAGTCTGGCTCGGTACCCAAAAGAATTATTCAACTATCGAAAAAGAAATTTTATCAATTGTTTTATGCATTACAAAGTTTCAAGATGATTTGATTAATAAACGATTTTTAATTCGAACAAATTCTTCTGCATCAAAATTTATTTTTGAAAAAGATGTCGATTTTTTGCCAGATTGCAAGCAATACTTTCTTGTTTTGATTTTGAAATTGAACACAATAAGGGACACAATAATTCATTACTTGATTATCTTTCCTATGAAATTTTTATAGGGAAATAAAAAAGTTGAGAGAGAGAGAGAGAGAGGATAGGCACTCTCATAAAAAAGAATATTAGTTCTAGCAGTAATATTTTCAAAATTGTTCAAAATCGTCATCTTTCTCAAAAGAAAAATGGTTAGAGAAAATTATTAAAACATCTTCTTTCAAATAATATCCGCTAAGGATACTTTTCGATACCCATATTAATGATTTTCTGGAATTAAATAAGTATATTAAAAATCCAACACCAATGCAATTAGTTGAAGCCTTATCTCTTTCTTCAAAATCTGTTAACAAAATTATTCTTGAAACTGAAATTCGTGTCCACAAAGTCCTCATGAAATATGAGCAAGAAGTTTTAAAACAACCACAAGAATTATTCAGTACTTGGGATTCCAATTTTTATGCTAATAAATTTTCAGCATCAACATCCAAAGACAATAGTTATCTCAATCAATTAGCCAAAGCTGAAGAAGCTGCTAATTCAGTGGAAGCTGAAAAGGATATATCAATTAATGATTCTCAAGTCCCAGACTTTTCCCAAAATTCTCAAAGCAATGATTCCTCCGACAACTTTCTTTCGGATGATTTTCAAGATTCTGAAAGTGAAGATTATTAAAGCATAACATAGCACCATTTTTATCATGTGTTCAAACTTTTGGTTACTTTGGCGAATATCAAGATTTTACAAGATTCCCCTTTATCAACAAGATCATTTGTTTGCCAAGTATCAAGACAAGTTTTTAATAATTCAAGACAGTTCATCAACAGTCAAGACATCTCATCAACAATCTTTTCTTTTTTCAATAATGTTATCTTTTGTAATCATCACGATGGATTCAAATGTATTTGACATCCGTTCCTTTTTTCATATAAATAGATGTAAGAATCAGTGTGGAAGGCAGAGGAAAATCGAGTTAATTCTATTGTGTCCTCAAGCCTTCAAAAACTCTTTGTAAAATATTTTGAAGCAATAAACGTGTTCTTCATCAAATCTTCTTTGTAAGTATCATATTTCAATATTTTAAGCATTTTTCACTTGTTTTGTTTTAAAATTATACTTGCACATTTTACTTTTATATTCATGATTTTATCATTTCGTCAATTTACATGATCCTACATATAATGGTATCAGAGCCATAGACCTGTCTTTCAATACAGGCAATACACCCAAGGGAACTCTCACTCATGACCTAATGCCAAAGTGAGGCTCTCCACCCTTGAATGTTGAGTCACTTGTTAAGTGGTGATTCAATGGTTCTGGGAGGTATCTTAACTGGGTGTAGCCATGAAGGTAGCAGTGGTCCTAGTTGTCCATTGGTCAACGACAGTGTATCGTAAGACCGTGGTCCTATACTAGATCCGTTGGTTAGTCGTTCACCCATGCTTAATCGATGGGGATTCTGGTAATGACAGATAATGGTATCAGAGCCAAGAAAGTCAACAAGTAGGTGTCATCATTTTCTTAGGGCATTGTAGCAAACACTATTCATTATTACTGTTCATCACTGTAGCAATTTATTGTTCATAAGTAACACTGTTCATTATTATTTGTATTTTGTTGTTGATTATTAATTCTAATAGCATTACTACTACAACTACTATCATCTCACCTATTGTCACTTTCCAGTCTTCTGAAGAAATTAAACATCTCTAAAATAATTCTAACCTAAAAGTTCTAGTTTTTCTCCTAGATCACGGGACCACCTAACACGGTTGACCAATGGTTACAGGTTGACCAAGAGCACCCTCCAAGCTGGCCAAGCGCAACCTAAAATTAATCCTAGAGTTCTTTTAGATTAAAACCTTTTACATTTATCTGATTCTTAGTTTAACTAAGAAATAATCAGTGTTAAGAATGAATAGTAAACTGCTACAGTGAATAAACAGTAATACTGAATAGTAAATAGTAAATATTGATAAACAGTAATTTGCTACAGTTAGATTCCATAATAGAGTTTGGCTCGGTACTTCAAAATGTTTTTCATTATTTGAAAAAGAACTTTTATCAAATGTTTGCATTAAAACATTTGCTTTTACATTAAAATATATTTTCAACATTTTCAATGTTAAAAAAGACAAAAATGTTTTCTCTAATCTTTTTCCTGTGAATTCTTACAGTAAAAAAGACTTTTGAGAGAAAGTGAGAAAAAGATGGGTACTCCTGCTATCAAGAAAAATAATTTTCAGGGAGTGAAAAATTATTCTCATCAAAACCATCTTATGCTATGATCCCTTAACAACCTATCACACCACTCTCAAAACCATTAAAAACCAACAAACAAAAGACTACTATTACCCAACCAAATCAATTCAGTCTCTGGGATGAAGAATCTATTTCTTCTTCTCCTTCCAAAAATTATCAACAAGCCTTGGCAACACCATCAATAAATTATGTAATCCCTTCATCAAAACCTCTTTACTATCAACCAATCACCTCAATACATTGAAAAGGGTTCAACTCAACCCATTAAAATCTCTTTGTATCATTGACAAAAATAATAACAATATCTTCTTTGTTTTACCAATAAAAAAAAAAAAAAAAAAAAAAAAGAGGAAAAAATTGAAGTAAAAACAGAAGAATTGAAAAATATTGATCTAAACAAGGTTTCATGATTTAGAATGGAAATTAGGGTTTGTAATAATTACATATCTTGATTTTATTTATTACTTTTAATTTGTCTAATTTAATCATTTTACAGGAGGATATAACAAGAATTAAAAATTAAAAATTAAAAGAGTCTAAGCTAATAGCATCACTTTATTAAAAGGTAAGATTTCTTTTATTATCATTTTTGTTTTTGTTTTTATCATTTTTTTGGTAGTTTATCACAAAAATTTGCAATACTTGTTTACTGTTTTTATTTTTTAGATTTAGAAAATGATAATAAATCGTTTCAAATTTTTCTATGTTGCATTATGATCAAATTCTATTTACAGTTGATAGTATTTGTGTTAAATGAAGCTCAAAACGGTGGTATTTGAGGAATTAGAAGTCTTAATCTTGGCCTTTGCTTGTTAAAGAAATCTAATGGCTGCCATTTGTCCAAGAAAGTCAAAGCTATAAAAGACATCAAAAATTCTAGATTTGCATCTTTTCTTCAGCTCTCTCTTTACGATCAAAAATAGTACTCTACAAGGGTTTCTAATTGAGTCTAATTTTCTTGTAATCAGTTTTAGATTTCTGTAATCTTGAGTTGAAGGTCGAGCTTCCTTCAAAGGTAGAGAATCTAGGTTGTGATTTCTCTTGTGATTAAAGGTTATAGTTAGAATTTGGGAATTGATTGAGTGTGTAAAGATTTGGAGTTGATTTGTTCTTGTAATCTGTAAACTTCTAATCTCTTAGTGCAGTGAGCCTCAAAAGTTGTTGAAGCTCAACGTGGATGTAGCTTATTCCCAATTTTGGAATAAGTGAACCACGGTAAAATCCTTGGTGTTCTTGATTGTGTGTTCTTGCTTATTTGGTGTGTGATTTAGATTCTTTGGAATGTGTTTGATGTTTGTTTTGGTAGATTGAGTTCTAATTTTTAGCATAACAGTGGTATCAGAGCAAGGTCTAGGGTTTCTTGAAATCTATGGTTTGTTGATTTTGGGGCTTTTTGGTTTGTGAGTCTCAATTGCAACCTAGGGTTAGAAATTCCTAAAATCAATGTCTCAATCTCTTGAAAAAGGTCAGAAATTGTTTTCAATTTCTAGGGTTTCTCTCAGTAAAATTCCAATCAAACACTAAGTCTTTAGAATGACTACCACACGTATTGAAATCACCCAATATGATGGGAAAATTGATTTTAATAGCTGGAAGAAGAAAATGAAAGCATTGCTATCTCACAATAAGGTAGCAATTGCACTGGAGAAGGACGCAACAAAGTGGATAGAGGAAAAATTAAAGAAGAAAGCTGAGATGGATGAGGAAGCCTACAACCTCATCATCATGAATCTCTCTAACAGTGTCTTAAGGAAGGTAGATGGCTTTGAAACGCCTATCACACTCTGGGGTAAGCTTGAATCTCTTTATGCTTTGCAATCAACACCTGATCTTGCATATCTTAAAGGTGTTTTATTTGCTTACAAGATGGATAGTTCTAGGACAATTGATGAGAATCTTGATGAGTTCTTGAAAATGACTCTAGTGCTTAAGGGTACAAATCAAGAACTTAGAGATTCTAGTTTAGCCATGATACTATTAAATTCACTAACTAAGGAATATCAGGTTGTAAAAAATGCATTACAATACATTGGAACTATCCCTAGTCTAGATTTAATAATCTTAGGATTAAAGGCTAGGGAACTAAAACTTAGTGCAAAAAAGGAGTGGTAACAATCTGTTTGTGAAGGGAAAAGGTGAGTGAAGCATGTTGGGTAGTAACACACAATTTGAAAATGGCCCTAGGAATAAAAAGAAGGGTAAAAACAGTTGCAAAGCAAAAGGGGAGACTAGAAAGTGTTTCTTTTTTAACAAAACAAGACATTTAAGGAAAAATTGTTTTGCTTGGATTAAGAAACAAAAGCAGGAAAATACAGAGAGCAACCTAGCATCCACTAAAACCAATATCGAAGAGCCAAAGGTCCTCACTGCCTCTAAATCAAATAATGTAAATGAATGGGTACTAAACTCAGGTTGCTCATTCCACATCACTTCCGTTTTGGCTCGATCTACTTCAATGCCATCCTTTGAAATTCGGTGACCAAGTACTATTCCTTCCTGAACCATGAAGTGACATTTCTCTCAATTGAGTACCAAATTTGTATCTTGACATCGCTACAAAACAAATGAAAGGTTAGATAGGCAATTATCAAAAGAAGAACCGAAAACAGAGAAGTCATCCACGAAGACTTCTATGAACCGCTCCACTATGTCACCGAAAATTGACATCATGCATTGCCAGAATGTGGCTGGTGCATTGCACAACCCAAAAGGCATCCTTTTGTAAGCAAAGGTAACATAATGGCAATCTGATTATAACCTGAAAAATCATCCAGGAAACAATAATAAGCATGCCCCACCAATCTTTCCAGCATTTGATCGATGAAAGGAAGTGGAAAATGATCCTTCCTTATTGCTTCATTCAATTTCTTGTAATTGATGCACACCCTCCAACCCGTGACTATCCTAGTTGGTATCAATTCATTGTCGTCATTCTTTATTACCGTGATACCTCTTTTCTTTGGAACCACTTACACTGGGCTCACCCATGGACTATCTGAAATAGGGTAGATTATGCTTGCATCTAAAAGTTTCACCACTTCCTTCATAGAAGGATTCAATCTCCACTGCGGCTGCACCCTAGGCTTGACATCATCTTCCATGAGTATCTTATGCAGACAAAAAGATAAAGAGATGCCTCTAATGTTTGATATTATCCATCTAATTGTTGATTTATGCTCCCTTAACACCCGAATCAACCGTTCTTCCTCCAATTTACTCAGCCTTGCATTGATGATCACTAGAAAGGTTTCTGATTCACCAAGATATACATATTTGAGGTGAGAAGGTAAAGGCTTCAATTCAAGTTTTAGAGGTTCTTCCATTCTTGCCTTTTCCTTCTCTTTTTCAATGTCAAAATCTTCAAATTCTGGATCTTGGCTTGCGTTTATCGGTTGAAGTGCTTCCAAAAGCCTAGCACACTCATTCTTCATTGGCTCATCTACCTCTGTTGTTTTTTATTGGGCAATGCAAGCTTCTAAAGGTAGTTGAGGGGTGTTTTCTTCGATTGCATCTGCTACTAGTCTGTCCACCAAGTCTACACTAAAGAATCCGACTCTGATGGAAATTGCATGGCCCCAAGATGAGAGGCATTTCTTTGTCCTCTTCCATATCCAACACGACAAAGTCTGCAGGAAAGATAACTTTGTCCACCTTAACTAGTACATCTTCAACTATGCCCCTCGGATGCTTGATGGATTTATCTGCAAGCTGCAAAGATATGGTTGTTGGCTTCACCTCACCAATCCCTAGTCTCCTGAAAACAGAAAAATGCATTAGATTAATGCTTACACGTAGATCACATAAAACTTTATCAAATGTAATATCTCCTATAACACAAGGGATAGTGAAACTCTCTAGATCCTTGAGTTTTAGAGGTAGCTTCTTCTGTAGAATGGCACCGCACTCCTCTATAAGCATCACTATTTCCTCCTCTTCTAACTTCTATTTGTTTGACAGAATTTCCTTGAGGAATTTTGCGTACCTTGGCATCTGCTGCAAGGCATCTGCAAAAGAAATGTTAATATGCAGTTTTTTAAATATCTTAATGAATTTCATGAACTGCTTATCCTGATTTTTCTTTTGAGCCTCTGAGGAAAAGGCATAGAAGGGGTGTGATGGGCCAACTCTGGTGGTATCTCAGGAAATGGTACTTTTTCCTTATTTTACCTTGGCCTCTCTTCCCTCTTTGGTTCTTCTTCCCTGGGACTTGTTGTCTTCTCTTCAATAATGATTTCTTCATCAACTTCTTCATTAGAATCTCCCCTTTCTTTTTGTGGGCTCTCTTCTTTCCCTCTTTGTTCAACCTCTTCCAAGACTATTCTACTCCGTAAAGTTATTGCATTTGCTTGTTCACGTGGATTTGTCACCGTGTTGCTTGGTAGGAAACCCTGTGGTCGCTCATTCAGCTTTTTGGCTATTTGCCCCACCTGTACCTCCAAGTTTCGAATGGACGCCCCTTGGTTTCTGAAAATTTCCCTCGTCTCACTCATGAAACCTATGGTCTCTTGTGTGAATTTCCTGAACATATCCTCCAATTTTGACAATCTTTGATCCCCTGGTTGATTATTCACCCCTACTTGATTGTTTGGCACTATTCTTTGATTCCATTGGTTATTCTGTTGATTTTGATTGCCCCAAGACAAGTTTGGATGATTTCTCCAACCAAGATTGTACGTGTTGGAGAAAGGATTGTTCTGTTGTCTCTGATTCCCTACCAAATAGTTGACTTGTTCTTATGATGATGAAGCTGAAGTAAAGGTGTTCCCCACTTGACATTCATTGCTCGCATGGTTACCTACACAAAAATCACATGTCATTTGAGGTGTTTGAATAGAATTTACTTGCATACCTCCTAATTGCTTTTGAAGTGTTGTAAGTTGGGCTGAAATGGTCGTGTAAGCATCAACTTCATGAATACCCATAGACTTCTTCGATTGCATTCTCTCATTGGGTCTCTGATAGTTGTTACTTGCCAGGACTTCAAGTAACTTATAAGCTTCTTTAGGTGTCTTGTTTTGCAATGTTCCTCCAGATGTTGCATCTACCATTGTTTGCACATTTATCATCAACCCATTATAGAACGTTTGGACTTGCATCCAAACCAACAAACCATGGTATGGACACTTTCTCAGTAGTTCCTTATATCTTTCCCAAGCTTCATAAAGTGATTCATTCTCTTCCTGTGGAAATGATGTGATATCATTTCTCATCTTTGCATATTTCGCTGGAGGAAAGTATTTAGTCAGAAACTTCTGTGCCAATTCATTCCAAGTTGTGATTGTTCCTGTTGGTAGTGCCATTAACCATCCATTTGCTTTATCCCTTAATGAAAAAGGAAATAATCTTAATCTGATGGTGTCATCTGACACTCCATTTGACTTGAAGGTATCGCAGAACTCCAAGAAGTTTGCAATGTGTGAATTTGGATCTTCCTTTAGATTTCCCTTAAATTGTACCGACTGTTGGATCATCTGGATGATTGTCGGCTTTATTTCAAAGTTGTTGGCTTGCATCGGTGGCCTAGTTATACTTGGACCACTACCATCAACCAAGGGCATTGAGAATTCCCTCAATGTTCTGTTTTCCATAATCTTAATGACTATCGCCTCTCGTTCTCTTCTCTCTCTGTTAAGTCTTCTTGCTGTTCTTTCAATCTCTGGATCAATAGGAACCATTGGATGACATCTAGCTCTTCGCATAAACTACACATAAAGAAAAAGAGCGTGAGATCACAAGCAACCAGAAAAGAAACAACAAAATTAAACTAGAAACAATTAAAACTAAAATTAAACTCTAATCTAGCTAAAACCAAAAAAATTCAATATTAACAAAAAATCAATCCCCGGCAACGACGCCAAAAACTTGATGCATTGAATTTACAACATGCAATGTTTAGCAAGCGCACTAGTTGCAAAAAGTAATAAAGTGATAAGTAGAGTATCGTTCCTACAAGGATTGCTTGTTAAGCACTGATTTTCTTAGTATTGTATCAAGTTGGAGCAATGAAAAATGGTTGGATTTGCGGGAGACAATTAAGCTAAGATTAAAACAAAACTCACTACGTAATTTAAAATCTAAATAATGAAAACAATATTAATTCAAGAAAAATATCAATTAAGACAAAGCGGCTAGGGTTTTGACTTCACTAGGATTTTATGAATTAATCTACGAATTCTGTTACTTCTACATTCACATGCAAAGATTATAAATCGGACACCCTAACATGTAAAACATACCTTCTCAGGTTATGTTTTTTTACTTATCCCTATTAAGCTTCCGCACCCAACAAATTGAAGGTTAATAGTTCCAAGTCCGTTAAGCTAAATGGAATCCAAAATTGATTTCATTGATTCTCAAACCTATCTCTAGCGTCCAATAAATCAATGGCAATTACCCTAAGAAGCTAATACAATGATTCACTTCTCAGTCTCATCATGCTCAACAAGTAATTTCAATAAAAACAAGAGTAATTACACAATCCATGCAATAGAATGTAAAAGCAACATCAATTTATTGATTAGACATTAAAATCCCAATTACATCAAAACCCTAACCCAAGAGTGAGTTAGTTCATACTGAAATTAAAGCAAATCAAAATAAAAGCTGTAAACGAAGAATTCAACATGATGGAATAATGAAAAGAGAGTGAATCTTCCCTATTTGATGAACCCAAAACATCCAATCTTCAATTTCTCTCATCTTTTTCCAAAACAAAGTCGAACCCTTCTAAAATGACTAAGTCCCACTTATATAGTCGATCCCTCAACCCTAAGATTCTCTCAATACAATTAAAACGCACAGTTTTAATAACTGAAAATTGCAGACTTCACCGTGGCGAAGAAAGAACTTCGCCGTAGCATCGAGTTGGCTTCTAATTCACTATCTGACCCGAGAGATTATCGACGCGGTGAAGTTTTCTGAACTATTATGAAATTATGAAACTGCCATCCGCTTGCTTCCTTGCTTGAATCTTCAATCTTTAGTGATCTCCAATAGGAACAAGCTTCATAGTGCTTTGAATCCGCATCAGAACTTCCCTAAATCCTGAGATTCGCTTGCTTCTGGGTCCAAAAACTCAATTCCGCTCAATATTTGCTCTAACTACACATTTTGGCCTGAAACATAAAATATATGAAATTAAGTTGCAATTCAGGCACAAACGAAAGAAGAAGTATCCAAAATCCGGCCAAAAAGCCTAGATAAAACATTATAACCCTAGGATTATCAAAAATTGACCGAAAGGTCAAAGTCCTTAGGACTAATAATGGGTTAGAATTCTGCAATTTAGAGTTTGATAACTACTGGAGTGACTAGGGTATTCTAAGACATAGAACACTTAGGAAAACTCCTCAGCAAAATAGAGTTGCTGAGAGGATGAATAGAACCCTATTAGAAAAGGTTATATGTTTGTTTTTTACATCTGGCCTACCTAAAACCTTTTGGGGGGAAGCCTTAAACATTGCTACATACTTAGTCAATAAGAGTCCCTCAAGTGCCATAGAATTTATGTGCCCTGAAGAAAAGTGGTCAAGCAGGAAACCCAACTTAAGTCACTTAAGGGTTTTTGGATGTGCAGCATATGCTCACACCATTGATGGAAAATTAGATCCAAGATCATTAAGGTGTGTGTTTCTAAGTTATCAAGAGGGAACCAAGGGGTATAGGTTATGGGAGAGGAGTGCACCTGGAGTGAGGATTATAATTAGTAGGGATGTAATATTCAATGAGAATATTTTTCCTTGCAAATCTATTGATAATGGTGTAGGTACCTCAAGCAGTATCCCTATAAGTCAAGAACCACCTGAGAATGTTCAAATTGAGTTGGAGCCTCTAATAACCCAACCTGAACAAGAAGATCCAGGAACTAAAATTGTCACACCAGATCTGAATCTTGACTATGAAGAGGAACATGTTGAAAATCCTAAGGTTTCTCAACATGATTCACTAGCCCAATACCAACTGGCCCGAGACAGAATTAGAAGAGAGATCAGGCCACCAACAAAGTTCTCTTATGCTGAGCTCATATACACAGCCTTGGTGGTTGGGGCTGAATTGCAAAGGGCAGAACCTGTCACCTATGAAGAGGCAATCAGATCCAAGGACAGAAGCAAATGGCAGACTGCAATGGAGGAGGAAATGCATTCCCTAAAGGTAAATGGAACTTGGTCATTGGTCCAAATCCCAAACACCAGAAACTAATTGAGTGTTAATGGTTATTCAAGGTAAAAGAAGGTATATCTCTCTCTGATCCTCTTAGATATAAGGCAAGATTGGTAGTCAAAGGCTACAGACAAAGGGAAGGAATATATTTTAATGAAATATTTTCTCCTGTTGTGAAATATAAGACCATAGGACTTATGTTGTCTGTTGTTGCATGCCATGATTTAGAAGTAGAACAACTTGATGTTAAAACTGCATTTTTACATGGAAATTTAGAAGAAAAAATCTACATGAGGCAGCCTGTTGGTTTTGTAGATAAAAGACTTCCAAATCATGTATGTTTGCTACACAAGTCCTTATATGGTTTAAAACAGTCCCCTAGGCAATGATACAAAAGATTTGATGCTTTTATCATGAGTATTGGTTTTAATAGGAGTCAATATGATAATTGTTTCTATTATGCCTTAAATGATAACATGCCTTTGTATCTTCTTTTGTATGTGGATGATATGCTTCTAATTAGCAAGTCTAAGTCTAAAATAGATGAATTAAAGAAAAAACTCAATTCTGAGTTTGATATGAAGGACTTAGGGTGTGCTAAAAGGATTTTAGGGATGGTTATAACTAGAAACAGAAAGTGTAATGGGCTGAAAATACATCAAAGTGCTTATTTGCAAAAACTGGTTTCTAAATTTGGTATGGCTGAGTCTAAGAGTGCAAATCTGCCTTTAGCTGGTCATTTTATGCTGAGTAAGTCTCAATGTCCTAAATCTGATTTTGATTTGTTAAAAATGGAAAATGTTCCTTATGCTAATGTAATAGGATCAGTTATGTATGCTATGATAAGGTTAAGACCTGACCTTGCTTTTGCCATCTCACTACTGAGTAGGTTCATGTCTAACCCAGGGTTAGAACATTGGTCTGCCCTAAAATGGTTGTTGAAGTATATAAATTGTACAACTCATGTTGGTTTAGAATATTCTAAAAGATATGAGTCACTTAATCTTGTGGGTTTTGTAGACTTTGATTTTGCAGGTGACAAGGATTCAAGGAAGTCAACTACTTCCTATTTCTTCACTTTGGCTGGAAATTGTGTGAGTTGGAAGTCCCAACTCCAACCTATTGTGGCATTGTCTTCGACAGAAGCTGAACATGTGGCATTGGCAAAAGTATTCAAGGAAGCATTGTGGCTGCAGGGACTTCTAACGGAGGTGAAATTAATAGATGGGGCAATGACTATATTTTGTGATAGTCATAGTGCAATACATCTAAGTAAAAATCTAGTCTACCATGATAAGACCAAGCACATGGACGTGAGGTTTCATTTTGTCAGGGATTTAGTGGCGCAAGGAGTGATAAATCTGAAGAAGATAGCAACAGAGGATAATCCAGCAAATATGGGGATAAAGATGGTGACACCTGCCAAGTTCAAGCAGTGCTTGAACATGTTGTTTGTAAATTAGAGCAACAACTAAGCTATGAAGAGAACTTGGAAGGGTTAGCTGCACTAATGAGATTCTGGAGTTGATGAGTTTTGAGCTTCAAGGTGGAGATTGTTAAATGAAGCTCAAAATGGTGGCATTTTGAGGAATTAGAAGTTTTAATCTTGGCCTTTGCTTGTTAAAGAAATCTAACGACTGCCATTTGTCCAAGACAGTCAAAGCTATAAAAGACATCAAAAATTCCAGATTTGCATCTTTTCTCCAGCTTTCTCTTTACGATCAAAAATGGTACTTTACAAGGGTTTCTAATTGAGTCTAATTTTCTTGTAATCAGTTTTAAATTTCTGTAATCTTGAGTTGAAGGTCGAGCTTCCTTCAAGGGTAGAGAATCTAGGTTGTGATTTCTCTTTTGATTAAATGTTATAGTTAGAATTTGGGGATTGATTGAGTGTGTAAAGATTTAGAGTTGATTTGTTCTTGTAATCGTAAACTTCTAATCTCTTAGTACAATGAGCCCCAAAAGTTCTTGGATCTCAATGTGGATATAGCTTATTTCCAATTTTGGAATAAGTGAACCACGGTAAAATCTTTGATGTTCTTCATTGTGCATTCTTGCTTATTTGGTGTGTGATTTAGATTCTTTGAAATGTGTTTGATGTTTGTTTTGGTAGATTGAGTTCTGATTTTTAGCATAACAATTTGTTTGATATATGATTCAAATAACAGATTTTAAGATAAAAATTAATGCAACTTAAACTCAATTATCTCATTTACATATAAGAAAGCATTGTCATTTAGGAAGAAAAGCTTTTTCTTCTTTACAAATTACTTAATACACAAGCACAAACATATTTACATGAAGCTCAAAATCCAGAGAAAACACCAAAAGCTGATTAATTATTTATTGAATTTGAACATCAATGACCTTGCGTTCTACTTTCGTCTTAGGAATGTTTATATAGAGAACACCATTCTTCAGCTCCGCCTTGATCTTATCTTTCTCACAATTATCAGGAAGTTGAAGACGAGTATCGTAACTACTAACGCTTCTGCTCAACCACGAATCCTCTCCATCGCCGCCTTCCTCTGTCTTGCGCTCTCCTTTTATCAAAAGCACATCATCCTCCACGGAGATTTTCACATCTTCCTTCGAGAGTCCTGGCATGTCGAACCGCATCTTGATCTCGTCTTCCTCGTCCTTAATGTCCCAAGGCGCTCTCACCTCCCCTCCAGTCCGGTTCCTGCTGCCGGGGAGTGTCATGGCGTCCTCGAATAGACGGTCCATTGTATCCAACATTTGACGCATTGTCCTCATTGGAGATAAAGGATCCAGCAAACCTTCATGCACCAAAAATTTAAGAAAATTAGACCAACAAGATTTGAGAAAATTATAAATTGCCAATTTGAGTTTGAGCTAACATTTATTTAATGATGGATATGTGGTTGCTTGACCATCTGTATAGTTAACAAGATCACTCTTATTTTTATTTTGATACAAAAAGAAATTTGTTTCTAATAATTCAATTTATCACTTTAGTTTCAAATATCAAGAAAAAAAATTAGAATTTAACTAAAAGTTTAAAATTTAAATTACTAGTAAAGTAAATTGAGAAATCGGAAAAAGTATAATACGATCCTTTAAAACCAAGTCTTAAACCTAAAGTTGTGCTTTCTTTTTTTATTCAAAACATATTTTTATTTATTTATTATTATTATTTTTTTAAATTTGATTTAAAGCCAGAATGTTTGATATTAGTAGAGAATGAGAGAAGAACAAAAAGCTGAATGATGGTAATTTTTTTTTCTTTATCTCGTAAAATTTGTTGGAGACTAATTCTAACATTTAAAGTTGTCCAATTCAAATAAAATCATACATTTCATTATAAAACATTTTTGTCCCAAAAGTTGTGGCAAATTAAAGCTGAAACTTACCAAAAGGTGAAATATCTACGGCCAGTCTACGGGGCCGCCTCTCCACAGAAGACGTCCCTTGGTTTCCTTGATTAACATGCACGTCCACAGCACTATCCTTGCCGTCCCCAGCGGCCTCAGCCCTAACAATAGGCAACCGAGACGGCCTCCTCGACGGTAAAGCAACCCGGCACGGCGCTGAGTTATTTCTTGTTAAAATTTTGGGGTTGGTTGAGAGGAAAGGTGAGGCAGAAATAGACAGTGTTGAAGCCATTAATTAATTTATCAATGATACAAAACACACTCAATCTGGTGTAGTTAAGTTTAGATGGTTCTGAATCAACAAGGGTAGAAGCATATTTATAGATATGTGAAAAGAAAGTTGGGGAAGTTTGAAGAGAAATCTTGAAGGTTTTGATTTGAGTGTGAAATTTCTGGACCTACGTTTTGCTTTCTACTATTTTCTCGTTCTTTCGGGAAAACTCTCTACAGGCATTCATTTATCACATCTGGGTGGGGACAAATGAATGTCTTTGCAAGTAGGTCCTTGTATTTTATGTTATTTTTTATATTTAACATAAGGTCTTCCAAGTGTACCATCACATTTTTCTAGATTCTCTTGAATCGCATCATCTCCCATTTACCTAAATCTGTGAAGGGAAGAAGAACAAGATCATAGGGTAAATAACATGTTGGTCCCTATATTTTTGGTCCTTGAGGGATAGATTTATTATTCATCCACAAAATCATTCTTCAAGTTGAAAGACGTAGTGTGAAATTAACTTTCAAAGACACATTCGACTTACTTAACAAATTAAAAACCTTTTAAAATATAAAAACAACCCGACAATTTTAAAAAATACAAGAAGAGTCAACATAATATCCTCACTAACCAAAACTTTTTAAAATATAAAAAAGTTGATTATCATATAGTTTTCTTAAGGTTTCTAAATTTATCATCTGGATTATAATATTCACATTTTTTTATGAAATGGACTCTCAAAATTTGAAAACTAACTAATACCCTTTTGCCTAACTTTGTTATGTTATGGTAAGTGCTAGAAGGATAAAATGGTAACTCTAATCTTATAAAAAAGTGATGGGGTAAAATGGTAACTTTGATTTTCTAAGAAAGGGTTTTACAAGTTTATTGACAATGCAACCGAGTTAGGGTAAAGGGTATCAGTAATAAAAATTTTAAACTTTGAGGGTCTATTAAGTTAAAAGGGTATTCAATGTACAATTTTGAAACTTTAAGGGTTTATTAAAACAGTGTAAAAGCTTATCTTCCGGTTGATAAATTTAAAAACCTGGCTATGATATTTTGTCGAAATTAAAATTAAAAAATGAGAACAAAGAAATTAAAAAAAAAAAAAATAAATAAATAAAAGAGGGAAAATTTGCAAGCCCACACGTCACACATAACTTCCAAATTAATAACCTTTTTTTCCCCCCTTATCCAACCCCTTGAAAGATCGTAAAGTATAGCAGACCCATGATTTATGAAAAGTATTATTAAATAACCCCTAGCTGTCAATTAAATGTTAGGTTTGATCCAAATAATTTTTTAATATTCAATTTTAAAATAAGAAAGTCTATTTTACCCTTATACACCCATTATCAAATTAAAATATTAATTTATTTTCCCTTTTTTTTTCTTTCATTTTCTCTTATATCTTCTCAAGGAAAATCCCCCCTCTAAAATTTTCTGCATTCCTCTTTACAATTTTTTTCTTAAATCTCGTCTCTAAACAAACAATTTAACCCAAAAACAAAACAAAATATATATTTGCACAAACAATTAACTAAAATGCAAAATCAATTGAAACTCATTAAAACAAATTCAATTAAACAAAATCATAAGGGAGACAAGTCCACCCCCGGCACGATCCCTGGTACGGAGCAGCACCACGAGGCACACATCTATACATCTCCTGTTGCGGCCAGCCACCGTAACTAATGCTTGGCCATTTTAATTCTTAGATCCAAAAATAAAAAGATTTAAGGAAGAGGAAGAAGAGAGGGGAGAGAAAGAAGAGGGAGAGAAAAAAAAAATTAGAAAAGCAATAGTAAAGGAAAAAGATAAAAAAAAAAAATTAGGTTTTTATTTTCTCACATACGAAAACGGAGAGAAGATTGAGGGAGAAGAAGAAGAGAAGGAAAATAAAGAGAAAAGAGAGAATGGAAAAAAAATATTTAAGGGAAAAAGAATAGAAAAAATTAATATATGAAACAAGAATGTCCTTCAACTGTTAGATATAATTGACAATAGGGGCCTATCAAATACTTTTCGCAAATCATGATTCTGCTTAGTACATTACAATCTCTCGAGGGAAGGATAATGGTACCCGCCTTCGTGGGCCAAGTTGCAACAGTTACTGATGCTAATGCCACCAACGGCCAATTAGCAACTGTTGGGCCTAGAACACGTTGGGGCTGCCGCAGCCAGGACCAAGTAGCGGCTACCGAGCAAGGGGCCATCATCCATCTCAACTGAATACAAAGATGTACCGAAACTCATAAAAAGTACACTTTGAATGAAAAAAACTTAAAAAAAAAAAAAAAAAAAAACTTAGGAATCTAAGACATTAACAAAATATATTTTTTTATCAAACAATTTAATTATAGAAATTGTATAAAAAAATATAAATATAATTCTAATATTAATTAAAAAAATGAAATAAAAATCCAAAGCAATGTGGACAATTAACCCTAAAAGATAAAGAGAACGATAAGTAATTTTGTATTCAAACTTATTTGTCTTAGGTCAATAAGACATAAAATTGCTAGTGGCTAACAAATAACAATACCTTTAGAGTCCAGTGAATGAATCAAATGGAACAAATAAAATCGGTGAAAAGACCCCTAATCTTCTCCTAAGACCTCATCATCCTTCTTACATTAACTAATTTTCTTCCATCGAGTGTTCAGGTCGTAGCCTCAAATTCAATCTTAACTTCCTTTATGCAATTCTGCCAACATGAGACAAAAAGGGACTGGCAGCAATCAGGAGTCTGTCCTTCGTAAATAAGCTGCTTCTTATATGAGAACTGAAACAATTAATTAACCAATCTTTGTTATACAAAAAGAAGGGGGAAAATCTCAGCATTTAATGATCGAAGTAAACAAAAGACCCTTATCAAAGTCAGCAAAGACCTAATTCAAAATTCTAGCTTCAAATATGTTAACAAGGTAAGTTCAATAATTTATTACATGAATTAAGTTGACAATCGCATCAATAAGCCCTAAAGTACATTTTGTTGATTGTCTAATGACAAATACTCTGAAAAATCAAAATCTTCAACATTATAGAAAATTGGGTAGCGATATTCTATAAATACATGGTTTTCTCTAGTAATTGCAATGAATATCTACACCTTAGAATATATATATATATAGTTCTTCTCCAATGTAAACATCTTGAAATTTTTTAATATATGGATCAAAAGTGAGAATCTAGTCACTCACTTCAAAAACCCTACAATCAAAAGTGAGCGACTACGTGCTCACTTTTGGTCCGATGTTAAAAATTTAAGGACCGCATTGAAAATTTTTCATATATATATATAGAAAATTCTTCAAAAACTACAAGTAGAATAAAATTCACAAAAAGAAAAAGATTAAATCTTTTGAAAACCTAATGCAATAGTAAAATGGTGAATATCCGATAGGAAGAGCTCAATATAAAGAAAAGCACACTGAACAATGGTTTTCAAAGGATAAAATACACTACAGAAAATAAACTACGCTTAACTATTACTTCCCAAGAAATATATTTTAACTTCTAAAAATAACTTACTATTAATCAATTAGTTATTGCTCCTCAAGCAAGATCTTGAATCTACCTAAAAGTGTGCTAATTTTGTTGAATTTTCAAAATGATATCATATTAATGACTCCTTACTTGGACAAAAAATGATGATACAACTAACTCCCGAGTGACTTAGTCAGGATATCTGCCCTTTGCTCACCACTAGGAACATATTTTGTTTGAAGTACACCAGCTTGAATCTTCTCCCGAACAATATGACAATCAATGTCAATATGATTGGTACATTCATAAAACATCAGATTAAAAGCAATATGCAAGGCTGATTGGTTATCATAAAAAAGAGGGACATGAAAAGAAAGAGGGTACCCAAGTTCCGAAAGCAAATGTACCAACCAAACAATTTCACAGATAGCAGAGGCCATGACCCTGTATTCAGCCTTTAAAGAAGATCAAGACACTGTGACTTGCTTCTTAGACTTCCAAGATATAATTAACTTTCCCAAGAACACACAAAAACCAGTAACCGACCTCCTTGTTAGTAAACAAGAAACCCAATCTGAATCACAATAAGCATTAAGTTGGACAGAATTTTCAGAGGAAAAAATAAGCCTAAACCAAGAGCATTTTTTATGTATTTGACAATCTTCAAGGCTGCTTGCATATGAGACATTTTAGGAGCATGCATAAACTAACTTAACATATTGATTGAATAGCTCAAATTTGGACATGTCATGCAAAAGTAGAGAAGTTTACCTATAAGCTGTTGATAAGGGGCAGCATCAGGTAACAAGGAATCTCTCGAACTGCCAAATTGGTTATCATAATCTGATGATGTAAACTTTACATGTTGATCAAGAGGGATAAGGGAAGGTCAGGTGCTAGCTAAACCAGTAATGGATATCAACTCCAAGGCATATTTGCGTTGACAAATAGAAATGCCCTTATTAGATCTTGCCACCTCTAAACCAAGAAAGTATCTTAGTAGCCCCAAGTCTTTAAGTTTGAAATGTGAGTGAAGTAATAGCTTAGTTTTAGCTATCAAGGCTGAACTACTACTTGTGAGGACTATATCATCAACATAAACTAGAATAGCCACCATTTGATTACCATCCTTCTTTACAAATAAGGAATAACCTGATTTGGATTGAGAGAAGCCACCTTGAACCAAGGCAGAAGTAAGCTTGAAATTCCAAGCCCTAGAGGCTTGTTTTAAACCATATAAAGACTTGGTAAGCTTGCATACAATATGCTGTCCAAAGGGCTTAGGAAAACCTTGAGGTAAGGTCATGTAAATTTCCTTTGTTAAGTCTCCTTGCAAGAAAGTATTATCAACATCAAGATGATATAAGGGCCAATTGTTAATGGAAGCCAAAGACAAGATATTCTTGACGGTTACCATTTTAATAGGAGAGGAAAATGTTTCCTTATAATCAATCCCTACTTGTTGTGTGTAATCCTTTGCCACTAACATAGCCTTATACCTCTCCAAGGTTCCATCGGCATTAAATTTCAGCTTATACACCCATTTACATCCAATTGGATGTTTAACAGGAGGCAAGGGAACCAATGACCAGGTATGATTATCTTCTAAAGCTTTTATCTCTTTTGACATAGCCTCAACCCATTTAGGATCTTTGGAAGCTTGGGAGAAACTGAGAGGTTCAGTTAAGGAAGAAATTTTGCTAAGACAAACTTGGTATTTGGGTGAAATATGTGTATAAGAAATACAATCTGAAATTGGATATTTCACTAGATGACTTTGTGATGAAGAAGAAAGTATAGGGCAATGAAAATCTGTGGTCCAAATAGGTGTTTTGGTAATTCTGGTGGATTTTCTAGAAGGCTCAAGAGGAGGATCTCTTAAGGATTCAGGTTCAAAAGTAAGAATAGGAACAATTGGTGGACAAGTAGGACCTGATATAGGTGAGGAATTAGAGATCACAGCCGGTTCTGTTGTGGAATTAGTAAGGTGATCATGATGCAAAGGGGACTGACCCGAATGTGTTTGTAAATCAGATGTGTCAATATCTAAGAAGGAATCTGATGGAAAAGGAAGCAAAGTTGATGTATGCAATTTGAAAGGAAATACATGCTCATAGAATACAACATCCCTAATATTTTGGATAGTATGAGTTTGTAAATTATGTAATAAGTAACCTTTTTTATCCAAAGAATAGCCTACAAATACACATGGACTAAAGCGGGGAGAAAATTTATCCTTAGGAGTAAAAATGGTAGAATAACCTAAACATCCAATAGCTCTCAAGTGTGCAAGTGAAGGGGGCTTGCCATAAAACTTCTCAAATGGGAAAAGACCATTTAACACAGGTGTGGGACATCTATTGATCAAGTAAATAGCCGCATGAACACAATGACCCCAAAGATAATGTGGTAAATTTGATTGAAACTTTAAAGCCCGGGCCACTTGTAAAATATGTCTATGCTTTCTTTCCACAACACCATTTTGTTGTGGAGAGTAAGCACATGAACTTTGATGTTGAATGTCATACTTTTGGAATAACTCTTGACAATTTTTATTGAAAAATTCCAAACCATTGTCTGATCTAATGCATTTAGGTGTCACACAATGTTGATTATTTACCATAGTCAAGAAATGCTTTACTAGTATTTGAAAAATATCAAATTTAAATTGCATCAAAAACAGTCATGTAACTCTTGTACAATCATCCACAATTGTTAAAAAGAACCTAGCATTTCCATAAGTAGATACCTTATAAGGTCCCCATACATCCAAATGCATAAGATCAAAAGCATGACTTGAACTAGTTTGACTTGATGAAAAAGGTATTCTAGTTTGCTTTGCCAATGGACACACAGAACAGTGAGAAAAATTGTCAATTAGCAAAGTCTTTATCATTTGTTCAAAGACAGAATTTGGTATATGACTTAGCCTTTGATGCCAAACATGAAAATTAGAATATGAACTAGAAGAAATAAACTTGGAGTTAAGACTCGACTTATTTACTATAGTATAGCAAACATCAATGGTGGAAAGTGTTTTAGCTAGTGCATAAATGTTAGGATTGGGTGAGGTTGATTGTGTAATAGGCACAAAGAAGTATAAGCCTTGGAAGTTTCTACCAATCCCCTTCAACTTGCCACTCCAGAGGTCTTGGATTAAGCAAAAATCAGGATAAAATGTAATGACACAATTATTGGATGAAGTGAATTTTGAGACTGAAAACATATTATACTTAAAATCTGGTAAATGTAACACATGATCAAGACTAAGATTTTCATCAAGTTTAACAGAACCAGTGTGTCAAATCCTAGTTTTTGTACCATTGGGCAGACCAACATAAGTGTTTAGGCTAGAGTCCATGTCAATAGGACAATTTAAGCTAGACAATCTACTGGTCATGTGATCTGTTGCTCATGAATCAATAATCCAATTTTCAGTTTCATTATAGCAAGAGAAGTTTGATGTTGCAATACTTGCACGTTGGCCAAAGCTGAAATATTTTCTTTGCCAAGCAATTGGAGGAGCTGCGAGTATTGTTCAGTCGAGAGAATCGTTCCAAGTGAACTTTTGGATGAATCTCTTGCAGAGTCAGCCATAGAAGGTGCTTGAGCATGGGACTGTGCTTGATTTGCTGATGATTTATCCTTGGATCCAATCATCTTCCCTTTATAATCTGTTGGATATCTATGAATTTTATAACAAGTGTCTCTCTTGTGGCCTGGTAAATGGCAAAAATCTCATTCTATGTAGGGCTTCTTCCCTTTGTATTTAGGATTTTGATTTTGCCATTTCTATGTATTCTGCACATATAGTGCAATAGTGACATTTGAACTGAATTGATTTGTCGTCAAACAAATTGGGGTCTTCAAGCAAAACTAACGTCGAACTGCACTGATTCGCCATCAAACAAATTTGTGTTGTCAAGCAAAACTAAGTTAACCATGTCGAGCAAAAATAAAGAAAAGGCAAATTCGCGTCTTCGAACTAAATTGATTTGCCGTCGAACAGATTGGCGTCTTCAAGCAAAACTAACATCAAACTACACTGATTCGCGGTCAAACAAATTTGCGTTGTCAAGCAAAACTAAGATAACCATTGTTGAGCAAATTGAACAAATTTAAAGACCAGAATCTTTGAACAAAAGATGAACAATTTCTAAGACTAGAATCTTTGAACAAAATTGAACGAATTGATGGCTTGAAACCAGAATCTTTGAACAAAAGACGAACAAAAGACTGAGCTTACTTGAGCTAATCATTGAACAAAGTTGAACGAATTGATGGCTGAATCAAACAATTTGATGAACGAATTGAACAAACTGAGCTTTTCTAAGCTTTTCTTCTTCTTACCGATTTGAAGAATGAAAAACCCTAATGCTCTGATACCATATTAGATTTTGTGCAGAGAGTGTAAAATGATCATTTTATTAATCGGGTAAAAGCTTACATACTGGAAAAATACAATGTGTTTAAGTATTAAAAGCTTAACTCAAGTTCCAGCTCTAGTAAACTCAACTAACACTTAACTAACTATAGTTACAATTCTATTGTTACATCAGTAACCAACTTAAAACTACTCTGCTGAAGTGTGTTGAGCTGATTGAAATGTGCTGAGCTACTGGAACTAATTATATCTCCAATAATATTATTTACAAATTACATCGAAATTCATTTATACTTTGGTTGTTCAGGGTTAAGAGGTTCTACTGTTCAAGGAAGCCTAGCTATTTTAACAAGAAAAGCATAAATATAGTAAAAGAAGTTGTTAATCTCATCGCAACTTGAATTCTCATAAAAGGAAAATATACAGTACCTGAAAAGAGAACTTGTGCGAGTGAAAATCACAGATCTTCACTTATACATCCTCTACGCGAGGTGAAATCTAGAGCAAACTGTCCACAAGTTATAGAAATGTAATATCCATAGATGAAGTCATTTCAAAGTGTAAACGCTAAGGTTCGCTTCAATTCTCCAGAGCCAATTATATTCTTCATAAAAGAAATTACTTCAAAAAAAAAAAAAAAAAAAAAAAAGTAAGTTACAGCTTCAACTTCAAAATTTATAATATGAAATTATATGAGAATCAATTGGTTACCGAACCAGACATACCTCACCGGATTTAGATTGCAAATTCGCTACTTCAGAAATTTGATAGAACTAGTTCAAATACTTGAGAAACCATTCCATATGAGTATTTCTGGAGTAGAAACAGAGATCAGTTTCTGACAGAGTTGAAGCATTTGAAGAGAAAGATATTATATCACCCGAATACTTAAACTACTAGTCTCAACCTTGAGTTCAACCAACTTCATCGAATAACTGATGAACAACCTCTTAAGATGGGGATTTGAAATCTTAATTCTCTCCAAGTAAATATGGTCCTCGGGAAGCAGTACAGTTTACATATATTTAAACAAAAGGAACTCGAACTATGAACTCGTAATCAGCTTAACCAAAGAAAAAAAAAGAAGCACAAAAACCCACCAAAGAAAAACAGTAACTTAGTAATAAAATCATTTACCCTAACAAAAAATTTAAGATAACAATTTATGAATCCATTTCTTTTTCCTACAAACATATCAACAGTTAATTTGGCCCTTTCCCTATAGTGCACTCAAATTAATTAACATTATTCTCAGCAACAACATATATTGACAGCTCTCACAGTCAGATTAGTGATTCATATTTCGTAATACTAATTACTGAATAAAATATTTGCATAAAGGATACTAGAGATGTTACCACTGTTTCTTGTTTCAAAATGATACTTAAATTTGTTATATTGATTTACCATGATAATGTTTAGTTTTTTCTATATAATTTACGTTTAAAATAGAAGTTGGTATACAAGCTAGCAATTCAACTTTCAAATTTATCAATAATTTCATCAATTTAATCTCTAAAAAAATATATTAATCTTTCAAGGCTTTGGATGTTAGATTGATTTAATTTAGGTGAATAATAAAAGCATCATTTCTTTACAAACTTAAATAGAATAACTTAACGTTACATAAAATATTAGAGATTAGGATCGTATTTCCGAAACTAAAGGATGCTTGCTATAAAAAGGTCAAACACATATGGTTTATTGATATATTAAAAAAAAACCCTAGAATTTATGTGTAAATTAGAAGTTGGCAAAACACCCACAAAAGCAGAAGCGTGAAATACCTGTAAAAGATGATGCGGTTGCAATGGGTGAGGCACAGTTCGCCTCCGCTTCTTTCTGTCGTTTAAGGAAAACTGAGTTGCAACTGGGAATTTCTATGAAAACAGTCTCTCAATTCTAGTAGCATTCAAATATTGTCATATTAAATAATTTCAATGAATTTTTAAAATAAATTAAACATCATGAATTTACCCGTGAAACGCATCTATAATACACATGAAAGAGGATTTGCGTACATTCAAAATCTCAATTTATATCACTAAAATTTTATTTTGAGGAAATGAATAATAGTTGTGGGCAAATAGCCAAATAGCATGGGTAAAGTTTATTAAATGGTTATGTTTTTAATGAAAAAAATGGAATGTAAGAGTATTTAAGAAATTTGTGGAGAGGTAAAAAAAAAAAAGAAAAAATATTTTCAAAAATATTAAACTAAATGTCTTAAAAGCTGGACGGAGCTACTAACTGACTTTGGAAAAATATTAATTATACTCTTATACTCTATGTTTTAACATTAACACCCCTTTATTTTATTTAATCAAAATACCTTAAATAAAGCATTTTCACCACAATTTTTTTTTTCTAGAAATATCAGCTATATTTTAAGTTGTTTCTTTTATTTTTATCTTGAGAATAGAATATACAAATAAAAGAGTTCCTATTATCTTAATCTGAAATTGATTTTTCTCTGTTTTGACATAAATTATCTTAATTTGCTCAAATAGTAGTATGAATTATTTAATTTGTTTTGAAATTATAAATAAGATTTTTTTTATTTTTTTATTTTTTGCTTATTATCATTTTCAAAGAACAAGTTTTGGGATTAATGGGTAAATAATAATTTTATTGCACATGCATTAATTTGAAAGTATTCTTTTTTAGTAAAAAGTTTTTTTTTTAATTTAAAAAAAAAAAACTTGAAAACTATGTTGATAACATGTCACATGCATGATAATACAGTACATATCTAGCATTTCCTTAAATAATACTCTAATTATTATTTTAAATTTTAAATTTTTTTTATTACAAATCAAACACATAAAATAAATACAAAAGTATTTAGTATAGGAGGATTTATTAATGAAGTTTAATAAATTAAAAAGTCAATTTTTCATGGATAATAATATTTGAAATGTTTTTCTTTAACTTGCCACGTTGAAACCAAATCATTCATTATATAATTCACTTGTTATGTTGTCAAGTGTTAACATGATTGTATGTAATTTGGGTAAAAAAAAAAAAAAAAAGTGAAACATGTCCAACAAGAGAACAAAAAGAAAACCCAAAATCAATTAAAAAAATAAAAATAAATAGGGAAGTGATATTTGATCCCCGCTTGTTTTACCAATAACCTTTAGTATAACGATAAAATAAGTAATAAAAAAAAAAAAAAGGGAAATCTATTAAACTAATGTTGAAAACTTTATGAAATTATACACAGAACACTCTTTTTTAAACATCAAGAAATTAGAAAAGAAAAATTCTTAATGAATTTTATTAAAATTGATAATAAAGTAAAGCTAACAGTTTTCTTATCTGCTTCTAAACTCCACCTCTGGTAAATTTCTAGTTTGTGTCTCCTTCAACTTCTTTTTTCCCTCTAACTCCAATTACAACTTCCCTGCCATGGATCATATTTGCTTTTGCAAATTTACCTAAAAATCACAAATCACTCCTCATTATGTGTAAACTCACTCTTCCATAGGTCGACAATAGCTTTATAATTTAATTTACAACTTATAGGTTTTATTTTAGTTGACTTGTATTAGAATTTATTTAACTTCTTTTATTCATTTTTATCAAAGAAGCTCAAGCCATCCAGAAGGCCCAAAGATATCGAACTAAGTTATCAAAATCAAGTCACAACTTTAGAGAATTGTGGTTTAAGAGGAAACAAAACTAAGATTATTAAGCAACATATGTTTTTTATAATATTCATAGGATTAGGCATTTTAAATGAGAGTGATTCTATCCCCTATATAGAAGAAAACAATCTCACTTCTTAATATATCTCATTTAAAATTTTAATATTACTATTTGTAAATCCCCTTTAATCATTTTTTTTTTTTTAGACTACATCATCTAATAAGTTAAATCTTTAGGATACTTGAAAAATGTCTCATATGTGATACAAGTCACTAAAATAAGTATGTATTGAGAACATCGAATATATTTGTGAACTCATTATAAAGAGCATTATTCTTCTCCAATATGCTGTTGTCATTAAAATTGGAGCTTTTCACTTTGTAAACTTATCCCTTGTCAAGAATCATTTTATGCTCAATCTTTTAACTTCCCTTAGCTATTATGCCAACTTCAGACAGGAAGGGATATGCAGTAACAAGGAGTCTCTCCTCCATAAATATATAATTAAGTTGCTTCTTATATGAGAACCTAAACAAAGTTCAGTACTAAGCAACATTAGTGATACACTCAAGAATCAATGAACAAGCATGTACAATCCAGGAGTTTCAATGAGGATGTGTTGGAGAAGAATTTTGTGGAAGATTTACCAAATCTAGTAACAGTTTCTACCTAAAGTAGGGGAGCATACTGAAGTCTCTGTACCATTCAAACTTCTAAAGAATTTTAAGGTAGCATTACTGTTATGCAATCAACCAACAAACAAACACAAACCACAAAGAAAACAAGAACAACACGCACAATCAACACAGGATTTTACCGTGGTTCACTTGCCCTATTTGAGCAAGCTACATCCATGTTGAACTCCGAAAAAGGGGAGTTCGCTGCACTATGATTAACCAAACAACCACTTACAGTCACGATTACAAGAATACACTAGAATCCCCAAATCAAACAGCTCTGATTCAAACTCGTAACCTGCCCTAGGAATACTCTAACCTGGAATTCCTATACCAAGAACACAGATGTTCTTCCCTTGACTGATTATCCCACAATCACTCAAGAAGCAACAGATTACAACAGAAATTAGACCCAGAAATTATCAAGAACCCTAACAAAACGATGAACACGAAAACAGGCTCTCTCTCTCTCGTTTGATCTGCCGTTTACAAGAAGACCTTTTTCTTTTTATAGAGTTGACTTGTGGCTTGTTTTCATCCATTGGATTGTCTCTGAATCAGTGGTCAGGATTCATCTTGAAGCTGTCCAAAATGGCACCATTCCACTAACGTTTAGTACTACGTCGTTTCAACATTCACTCACAACAATCTCCACCTTGAATGCTGGAACAAACACAGTGCAGCAAACCCAAAACCAGTTCCCTCATAGTTCTGATCTTCACAGGTTATCTCACATCCGGCAGGTTCAAGCAGTGCTTGAACTTTGCAGGTGAGACAATCTTGGTTCCCATGTCTATTGGATTATCCTCAGTGGATACTTTTCTGAGATCAATTACCCCTTGGGTTACTAAGTCCCTGACGAAATGAAAGCGAACATCCACATGCTTGGTCCGCTCACGATAGATTGGATTCTTGCTAAAATGGATTGCACTTTGGCTATCCGAGAATACAGTAACCTTACCATCAGTCAGCTTTGCTTCGGCTAACAATCCTTGCAGCCACACAGCTTCCTTGAACACATCAGCAATAGCAATATACTCTGCTTTAGTTGATGAGAGAGCAACAATAGGCTGAAGCTGTGACTTCCAGCTAATGCAATTTCCTCCAAGGGAAAAATAATATGAAGTGGTGGATTTCCTTGTGTCTTTGTCACTTACAAAGTCAGAGTCTACAAAACCCACCAAGTCAAGTGTATCATGCCTTTTATAGAAATTTAAATCAACATTCAGAGTACCATTAATATACCTTAATACTCCCTTTAAGGCAGTCCAGTGATCATTGCCTGGATTTGCCATAAATATGCTCAGTAAGGAAATGGAATAGGACAGGTCTAGTCTGGTGCTAATCATCTCATACATCACAGATCCAACAACATTTGCATAGGGAACAGATTCCATTTTGATTATATCAGATTCAGTTTTAGGACATTGGCTCTTGTTTAACACAACATGGTTTGCAAGGGGCATAGACACTGGTTTTGAATCAGCCATACCAAATTTAGACACTAATTTTTCTAATTATGACTTTTGCCTAATGATTAGTTCATGATTACTCTTGTTCCTGGTAATGTCCATCCCTAGGATCCTTTTCGCATTTCCTAGATCCTTCATGTCAAATTCTGACCTAAGCTTTCCCTTTAACTCATGAATTTTAGCCTTAGACTTACTAACCAGCAACATATCATCCACATACAGTAAGAGATAAACAGGCAGATTCTGATTCAAATTAAAATAGAAGCAGCTGTCATATCTACTCCTAGTGTACCCTATACTTACAATGAAATTGTCAAACCTCTTATACCATTGTCTTGGGGACCGTTTCAATCCATACAGTAATTTGTGCAGAATGCACACATGATCAGGGGCTTTAGGGTCAATAAAGCCTAGGGGTTGGCTCATATAAATCACCTCTTCTAAGTTACCATGCAAGAAGGCAGTGGTAACATCCATCTGTTCTAGCTCAAGGTTATAATGGGTAACTATAGAGAGCATTAACCTAATGGTTTTGTACTTGACTATCGGGGAAAAGACTTCATTGAAGTATATTCCCTCACATTGGGTATACCTCTTAGCTACTAGCCTAGCCTTATATCTAGGGGGCTCAATGGCTTAAATGCCCTCTTTTATCTTATACAACCATCTACATTTTATTAGTTTCTGGTCCTTGGGTTTCGGAACCAGGGACCAGGTTCTATTTACCTCAAGAGATCTCATTTCCTCTTCCATTGCTTCCCTCCATTTTTCCCTTTCCTTGGATTTCATTGATTTTTCATATGAAACTGGTTCTGTTCTTTGAATACCTGTACCTGCAAGCAAAGCAGTATATATCAGTTCAGCATAAGAAAATCTGGCTGAGGGTCTTACCTCTCTTCTTATTCTGTCTCTGACAAGTTGATAGTGTTCCAGTTGGGTATGTTGTGGCTCTGGAGCATCTGCTCCAGGTTCTTCACTTTCAGATTCTGGATCATCTGGTCCTGGTTGGTTTTCTGGTACTTGTTCATCATCAGATTGAGGTGGTTCAGCCTGCTGACCCACAGGCTCCACCTCAATTGTTGTAATCTCAGATGGGTTCTTTGTATGTTCAGGTGGGGTGTGATTAACAGTGTCCTACCCAGTGGCTTTACAAGGGAACACCCCTTCATTAAAGACTACATCCCTTGAAATAATGACTTTTACCCCTGGTGATTCTCTGTCCTAAAGTCTGTACCCCTTGGTCCCATCTTGATATCCTAGGAGCACACACTTAGTGGACCTAGGCTCTAACTTTCCCCCAACAGTATGTGCATAGGCAGCACACCCAAAAATTCTCAAGTGACTCAGACCAAGTTTTCTCCCAGACCACACCTCTTCAGGACATTTAAAGTTTATGGCAGTAGAAGGACTCCTATTTATCAGCTAGACTGCAGTGGACAAGGCTTCTCCCCAAAAGGTATTAGGTAAACCTGAAATGAACAGCAAACATCTAACTTTTTCTAGGACAGTCCTATTCATTCTCTCAACTACTCCATTCTATTGAGGGGTTCTTCTTACTGTTCTATGTCTTAGAATTCCTTGCTCACTACAAAACTTATCAAATTTAGTGTTACAGTACTCTAATCCATTGTCAGTCCTTAGAGTTTTTACTTTTCTGTCTAGTCGATTCTCCACTAGGGCTTTCCACTCTTGAAACCTAGACAGGGCCTGGTCCTTAGTTCTAAGGTTGTATATCCACACTTTCCTGCTAAAATCATCTACCATGGACATAAAGTAACTACTGCCCCCATGAGACCTCACTTTCTCAGGCCCCCATAAGTCTGAATGTATGTAGTCTAAGCATCCTTTGGCCAGGTGTATGCCCTTTGGGAAACTGACTTTGTGTTGTTTACCTAAAATACAGTTCTCACAGAACTCTAGGGTTGAAACAGTGTCCTTTCCTTACATGCCCTGGTTACTTAGGATATCTAATCCCCTCTGGCTCATATGTCCCATCCTAAGGTGTCATCTTTCAGTTATTGACAAATTTGAGGTGACTAGGGCTGAACTTAGACAATCAGAATAATATTCTCCACATAGGATGTATAACCCATTTCTTTTTTCTCCTTTCAGGATAAGATTCTGGTTTTTATACACATTCAGCCACCCATTTTCAGCTCTGTAGCAACACCCTTCCTCATCTAAGGTTCCTAAAGATATGAGATTCCTTTTGAGTTCTGGAATGTACCTAACATGGGTGAGTTTTATTAGTTTCCCACCACATAGTCTAAGAGTTATGTTACCTCTACCTTTAACCCTACACGTATTGTTATTCCCCATGAAAACTGTCTCCCTATCATATTCCTCAAAGTCTTGAAACCAGTCCCTATTGGGGCTCATATGGAATGAGCTCCTAGAGTCTAACACCCATTCTTTTGTATTATCAGAAACAGAAACAGAAATAGTAAGTACCTCTGTTTCTTCAACTAAGTGTTTGGTTGAGGCTAGGTTACTTTCTGTATTTCCCTGTTTTTGTTTCTTAAGCCACTGAAAACAATTTTTCTTCAAATGACCAGTTTTGTTACAGAAAAAACACTTTCTAGACTTTGTCTTATGCTTATTGTTCCATTTACCCCGTTTTTTGTTTTTGGACCCCTGGCTAGGTTGGTTTCTTTTAACAGATTGAAAGGTGTCTAGTTTTCCCCTAACTAACAGGTTACTCCCATTTCGTTTTTGAACTTTTAACTCAAGTTCTCTAGCCTTAAGACCAACCACAATCAATTCAACACTAGGGACAGTACCGGAGTACTGGAGTGCATTCTTAACAACAAGATAATCCTCAGGTATGGAATTCAACAGTATCATGGCTAAGCTAGTTTGTCCTAATTCCTGATCTGTGCCCTTTAAAATTAGGGTCATTTTGAGGAATTCATCTGGATTCTCCTCTATAGTCTTGTTATTGTCCATTTTATATGAGAATAAAGCACCCTTAAGAAATGCTAGGTTTGGTGCAGATTGAAGAGCATACAAGGTTTCGAGTTTACCCCATAACCCCAAAGGGGTTTCGATTCCATCAACCTTTCTCAGTACGCTGTCTGAAAGGTTCATCACGATCAGATTATAGGCTTCTTCATCAATCTCCTCCTTCGTCTTCAATTTCTCCTCGGACCACTTCTTGGGATTCTTCTCTAGCACAAGACCAACTTTATTGTGTGAAAGCAAAGCTTTCATTTTTTTTCTTCCAACTCCCAAAGTCAATCTTCCCATCATATTGGGAGATCTCCATTCGGGTAGTGGTATTCGACATGGTTTGTGATGGATTTTGTGTTTAGGAACGAAAGATTAAGAACCTGAAACAGAACTAACTCTTCACAACACAACCCACAGAAACCGTAATTTGTGTTTCCCTTGGTTTGATAGAGACTAGTTGACCTCAGATTGGCCTTAGCATAATTTGTTTGATCTGAGAAAACCCTAACCCTAGCACTCGAATATTATCACCTAATCGAATGATGGCTCTGATACCACTGTTATGTAATCAACCAACAAACAAACACAAACCACAAAGAAAACAAGAACAACACACACAATCAACACAGGATTTTACCGTGGTTCACTTGCCCTATTTGAGCAAGCTACATCCACGTTGAACTCCGAAAAATGGGAGTTTGCTGCACAATGATTAACCAAACAACCACTTACAGTCAAAATTACAAGAATACACCAGAATCCCCAAATCAAACAACTCTGATTCAAACCCGTAACCTACCCTAGGAATACTCTAACCTGGAATTCCTATACCAAGAACACAGATGTTCTTCCCTTGATTGATTATCCCACAATCACTCAAGAAGCAACAGATTACAATAGAAATCAGACCCATAAATTATCAAGAACCCTAACAAAACGATGAACACGAAAACAGGCTCTCTCTCTCTCTCGTTTGATCTTCCGTTTACACGAAGACCTTTTTCTTTTTTTAGTGTTGACATGTGGCTTGTTTTCATCCGTTGGATTGTCTCTGAATCAGCTGTCAAGATTCATCTTGAAGCTGTCCAAAACGGCACTGTTCCACTAATGTTCAGTGCTACGTCGTTTCAGCATTCACTCACAACAATTACCATCCTTATTGAGATGAGGAACCATAGATCATGCTTTTGAAAACCCTGTAAAGGAGAGGGAATATAACAGACTGATGCCTCATCCACACATTTGTAAATATTTCTTGTCCTAATGGTTTAGAGTCCCAACCATGCTTATTATGTATCCCATACTTGATGATTAAAAGTCTTTGGGAATTGATCTCTGAAGGAACATTTAACCATTTAACAAGATTCCCACCCCAATCATAAACACAAGAAATTTTAAAAAATATATATTTTATTTATGAATCAAACTTCAATGACAACTTCTATTCATCAACCTGTTTGAGAAACACATTCTTAACATAGAAAACTGGGAAAGAAAAAGTTATCTAGAATCTACACATTTGTTTCGCAAACCCAAGTTCTAAACTTTAACGGAAAGTTATAATTTGAAAGTGTCAGATAATAAGATTAGTTAGTAATTAAAGAGAGAAAAATTCTAGATAAGAGAAAACTGATTGAAGTTTACAAAGAGTTCAGTATTTTTAACAAACCATTGACTATCAGCACCAATAGTTTTTTGTCTCTCCATTCAACATCATACATCTTTCAATAAACAATGCCTTAAAATAATCAGGCATTTGAAAACTAATATTTTATTGTAGTTCAGCTTGATTTTATTGAGTTTACTAAGCCTTAATGACTCCAGAGGTTTAAAAGAAAGAATCCTATAAGTATATAAAATAATACCCATATAACTAATCTAATAGATAATAGAAAAAAAAATGTTGCTTTCTTTAAATAAAGTAACATCTGAACTCAATATTTTATATGCTACTTTAAAAAACTACAATTTGACAGAATTTTGTTGTGTTGTTTAGGTACACTATTTATCTTTCCATTAAACATAAACAAATACCAACTACCACTTCCAATATTATATTGTTTGCTCTATTTCAGAATTCATTTCAACATAATATAATATGGTCGAGATTCAAATCAAAGGCTATTCAATCTTTGTGGATCCTATAATATTAATAAATAATAACCTTGAAAAGGTTTTTCCTTAAAAGCTATCAAGGCTATAATTACCATCTATCCTCTGTTTTAAAAACCGGACCGGACCGGCTGGTCCGACCGAGACCCGACAGCTTCTTCGGTTCGATTCAGGTCTTAGAGAGGTTTTTGTGATATTTCAAAATTATAAGGGTTAATTTGTAATTCTATAAGGGTGTTTTGGAGATATGTTAGAAGTTTAGAAATTAATTGATAATTTTTTGGGGGCATTTTTGAAATAAATAAAAATTTTAGGGACTACTTGAACTTTTTTAGGGAAATTTTGGTAATATATTAAAAATTTGAAGGATTAATATGTAATTTTTTTAAAATAAAATTACAGTCCAACCGGTTGACCCGTGACCCGGGCAGCAAAACAGGTTGCCCTTCAGTCCGGGTTTTAAAACAATGCACCTATCTCAAACACCATTTCTAGTCCAGCTCACATCAACTTTTACCTGTTTTAATGGTCACCTTCATCAATGGCTTTTTCCATAGCCATGCAAATTCAGAGACACAAATATTGTAGGTGAATTTAGTAATAACATCACACTTCCAAACAGTTTGTTAGTAGTTTACATCAAATATGTCTTCAAAAGTATAAATTGAACCTAAACAGGAGAGCATATTACAAAATACATTCAAACCCCTAAATTATATTCAACAACCTAAGTATCACAACATAATATCCAATTCAAGGAGATTTTATCATAACTCGGGCTCATATCTGCTAATGCCAGCAATCTTCTCCAAGATCTCATCCTCAAAATTATAGGTTTCGACAATTTGAACTTTTCCCAAGCTCTGTATAATATGATCAATATCAACTTCCTTTATGCAATGCTTCCAACAAGAGACAGGAAGAGAATGGCTGCAACAACGAGTCTCTTCATCATAAATAAACCGCTTCTTATATGAGAACTGAAACAAAAGTAACAGGCCATATAAGATTCATAGCTCTTATTATCAAAATATCAAAGGGAAAAAGATGAAGTCTTAAAAATCATACTGAATATAGTATTGGAGCGACAATCTTTTCCTTCTATAAGAAAGACCGAAATCATTGACATAATTTAAAAATGTATGACAATTCAAAGGGAGAATGCCGAATATGACGAGCTTGTGAATATTTTGCCTTACAATGTTGACTAAAGCTAAGAACATTGGGCATAACTCCCTTCACCGGAAGGTTAAAAGGCTAAAATGTGCATTAGGACAGTTCACTATTCCTCCTTTTCTTCATAAATTAACCTTAATTATGCATGTTTCTGCTTCCTGTTTTATCTTCAATAATGGCACAATTTTCTCTAAACTCTTCCAGTTATTCATCTGAAAGTACAGAAAAAATCTTAATGTTCAGCACTGAACCTTTTTAAGTTCATTTTACATATTTCTAACCAGGATGTCAGTGTTTATTCCATGCCTGACAAAAATCAATTAACAAGCCTATAATATTTAGTGTTACATAGATGCAACAATTTTTTTCCTTTGCTAAGTGGATATTATTAATATATTATAATGCAATTTATTTCAACTTCCAGAGGCACCTAATTATTAACTCAATCTACTCTAGCTCCCCCTCAAGCAAGACCTGACTTCACCATTGAATGACATTATGCAAAATCAAAAAGTAAGTTGATGTCTGAAAACAGCATTTTACTGTTTATCACAATATATTTTTGAGAACCTCTTTAACGAGAATGACATAGCATGTAAAAAAGGTTGATAAATTGAACTATATCATTCAGTCCTCACAGCATGGATCAAGAATTGAGTTTCTATAGATGGAAACAATACCAGAAAACAGAACTTGTCGAAGAGACCAAATTCATATTGTATCGTTATACTCATTGCATGCGGGCAAATCCAGAGCAAGCCATCCACAAGTTGTGAAATTGGAAAACCCTTATCTTCATCAGTTATTGTGAAGTCTATATGCTTGATAACAGGACATGGGGGACGTTGGATTCGCCTTAGCTCCGCTGGAATAATCACATTCTACAGAAAAGGAATTCAAAAAAAAAAAAAAAAAGTAGCTAACAGCTCAGAAGATAAATATTAATCAGAAAAGGAGAAAATGTTTAAGAGTACAAAAAAAAAAAAAAAAAAAAAAGGGTAAGCACAGACATACCTCACCCCCATTACTATGCAAAAACAATGCTTTGGAAATCTGATGGAACTTTGCAAGAAGTTCAGTGTATTTAACAAACCACTGCAGATCACAATTCTCAGAATAAAAGTGAAGATCCGATTCTGCCAAAGCCAAATCATTCAAGGAGAAGGGTATTATATCACCCATATATTCAAACCTACTTAAATTAGGAGTATCTATCTTGACCTCAACCAAATTCAAACCTCCGATGATCAAATGCTTAAGAGATGGACTTGAAATCTTAACTCTCTCCAACCTGTGACAATCCATTATGCTTAAGTACTCAAGGACTGGAAGTTTAGAAATTTCACGGCAAAGCCACTCATCAACTATGGAAACCATACATAACTTTAGTCGTCTTAAACTCTTACAATTTGCTGCATTGATCTCAAATTGTGCAAATGGCAAACTAATTGTAACTGAATCAACATGCAGAGCATTAATATCCACTTGTTTAAGATCACAATTATACACATGGCTAAAAACCTTGATTTTCCTGAGTTTATTAAGATTAGATAACTCCAGACGTCTAAAACCATCACAGATATCAACCTTTAAATACTCAATCAAAGGAGAACCAGCAATTAGATTCTCAAGCACACGCTCATCAGCAAAAACTCGCATCAGGCATAATCTCTTCAAAGAAGGTAACTTTAGATCAATCCTCCTTAACTCCAGCTTAAACCCAGTTAACTCCAACACCTCAATTGTTTTGGCACTCAAAACAAATTGTGGCACATTGTAGCGCCAGCTTCGATCATCCCAATAACACAACCCTTCAAGTCTCAGCTCTTTGACATTACTCGCAATCACATAGCTAAGACATCGGTCCACCAATGCCACTCGATCTTGCCATATTTGCAATCTCATTCCAAACTCAGTTATATTTGTCAACTCCACATGCCGCTTCAATAGAAGCCGTTCAAGGAACTCCAAAATCTTCTCTCTTTTCCCCATTTCATAATGCATTTCATTGTATTTTATTGACGGCAATGAATGCGCAGCTTGCATCCATTTTTTGCACAACACAGAATAATATACTACTTGTTCAAATGAGAAATGTGACATAATGTGATGCAGCAATGGCTCAGGCAAAGTGGACAGCCTGTCCACTCCCTCAGCTATCCTCTTCGACATAGTACGAACTAATCAAACAGCCATAAAATAAAAAATTTCAACCAAAAATATTTAATTTTAATCTCTAAAAGCTACTTGAACAAAAGCAGAGTTTTTGAAAATAAAAAAAATAATAATAAGAGAGAAAGAAAATACCTTTGAGCGCTTGGACGATCTTTCGGCAACTGGGAAACTTCGTTAAGCAAGCATTTTCAAAATGGGTGGGAGAAATTATGCAATTGAGAGAATTAGGGTTAGGGTTTGTGGGAGGGAAAATTGGGGATGAGGACCAAATTGGATGAGAGAGAGATATAAAGAGACGATATCGGATAGCGTAAAGAGATTAACCAGGACGGCATCCTTTTTACACTGTGGAAAGTGGTAAAGTGTGCTTTGTTTTTGTTAGCCTTAGTTGTTTGTTTTACATGGCTGATTACATATTTTAAATAAATAGTAATATTATAAATAATAAATCATATTTATTAAATAATTGGAGTATATTATAAGTGTATAGATGCTGGAAATTGATTGGATTTGGTTAAATGAAGCATCGAAAAAAACATTTTAATTTAAATATATATATATAAGAGTGCATGTGAAAATGTTTTTATACATTTGCAGACATAAAAGAAATATGAAATTGAATAATATAGTGTGAAAAGTCGGAATGTGTTGTTTTCTTAAGAATTTCAAAGAATAGAGTAGCACTATTTACAATGGCCATTCTGAAGTAAAGCCTATAGAGTAGATGTTGCCTACTAAAGCTAAAAACATTAGGGCAAAGCATACCATTACCCACTGCCACCTCCCTCCCTTCCTTTTTCCTCTTTTGGTTTTAGCTTTACCTTTAAGCATGCTCCAGTGTTTTTAGCCTCTACATATCTGCTTCTACCAGTAAAAGAGAGTTTTTCTTATGTTCATATTCTGAAAGTCTATATCATTTTCTTTTCTTAACAATTAACACAATTTTAATTTAATTTCCGACCCATTAACTGTTTAGCTTCCACACACCAAACGTTTGATAGATTGTCACAGCCATTAATCTCTTAACTTAACTAGAAAGATTGGTTATAATTTTCCTGAAATTATTGCAGTATTAATATTATCAAGAAAATTCATTGTTACTTCCGAACGATTAACTGTTTGATGTCCACCCACCAAGTGTTTGATAGATTGTTGCAGTTGGGGATTCTCTTGACAAAAATCCAACCGCCCAAGTAAAGAATAAAGAAGAAAGTTTTTTTTTTTTTTACAACGGCAAATTATTTGATATGTTGGAATGTATCCCTATCAATAATTATTCAGGGGAAGATAATATTATGGATGAAGAGAAAATTTTGGATAAAAAAAAAAAAAAATTGATTGAAGGATTCTCAGTTTGATATTCAATCATGGGTATTGATACCAACTGTAATCAAAATATTAAGATTGGGATGGATGATAATCAAATAGTTGATGAAATTAATATATTTATCTTATAATTCATGAAAATGAAGAAAACCAGATTGACAGTGAGGGAAACTGGGGAAGATTGAAGAGGCAGGGAAAATTTGAAAATTTCGAATTTAAAAGAGAAATGTGGGATCATAAATGAGATAAACGAAAGCAGTTATAAACGGAAAAGGATTAAATGCTTCATGAACTTCTTATTAAATGCATCATATGAATATGAAGCGTCCTGCTGTCGTCTCAATGAGTTTGAAAAATTCTTAGAAAAAGAAAAACAAGTTAAAAATGAGTTTGTACAAATTCGGTGGAACAGGATGATGGGAGTTTCACAGTTAACATAAAGCCTAAGAAATAGTGGGATGGTAGGCCGCATACACTCACTATATTCTTTTTAGGTTTTTCAAATATTCTACTAAATTTTGGAAAATATTTCCTTATTTTTTATGAGTTTAAATTATTAAAGTCAAAATTAAATTATCTTTGGGCGAATAGTCAAATGGTCAAAAGAAAAGAGGTAATTGAAGTCTTGTTGATATTTTTGGAATAAAAGAAATTCAGTGACTCAGACCCGTGATGAATCTAAGAGAAAGTAAAGTAAGATTCTTGCTCAGATGCTCACATGGACAATTATGTTTTCAATTCATAATAAAATTGCATTTTAGAAAAACTAAAAGGTCATACTGACTGCAATTAGATGAAAAACTTGTGTATTCATAAGACATTAACAACCAGAGTCCTGCAATATAGGTTTCTTTTTGGTGAACAACAAATCAAACATTTTTGAGATTCGCCCACAAGTAAAATATAAGCTGAACAAATAATTTATGTAAAGGGTAATTAGTAATGACAAGACAAGAGGACCAAAAGAGAAAGATGCTTGGCTTTTTCTTCTTTGATATGCTTCAAGACAACACCTTTTTATAAAAGTTTCCCAAGAAACTTCCGGGAAATCTCTCCATGCTGGGCCTCTGGGAACACTCCATCCATTGCTTTAAATCAGAATATAACTATGTCATCAACCAAGTCCATCCAAATTCAAATTTAACATTGGACTTTTGAGATGAGAGACATGTAAAAGCACAAACGAAATCAACTGCAATTGTTGTATTGATACAAGAAAACTTCAAGCATTTAAAGACAACTTACATAGACGCTCTTTTAATTACATTTACAGAGGAGCTCTTTTCCCTTGAAATTTCATTATCCAGAACACCAGCCAAAGGACAAGACCTAATCCCCGTTCTCGTAATAAAGGCCACAATCATTCTAGCTCCAATATCATACACTTTTGGGTCAGATCATAGATAAATTTGAACGTTAATTGTCCTTGCATTACCAGCGTGGATACTCAGTGGACTAACTTATGGTCCATCTTCTTGCGCTGAATCAAAGAAAATGGGCCAATGATCATTCATTGCATTAAACAAAAAAAAAAATTATCCATTGTTAGAGATAAGACTGAGACTCACTGCTCAAAATAAAGCCTTGAAGTAAGCTCTGGGCTCTCTCAGCTTGCTCCGGAGTACCTGATATTTGAATGATCTTTTGTGTCACCTCCGGTCTATCTTCTACAAGTGTAACAGTGGCACCGGACAACTATTCTCATAAACCAGAGATCAAAATGCATATAAGTCAATCGTACTAGACTGAATTAATAAGTAAATTAACAGACTACTACAGCAGGCTCACCTCACTGAAAAGTGCAAGCTTATTTTTGGACTTAGTTATAAGCTTGGGCACTGCATGCTCCGGTATGACAACTTCAAGCGTACTCCTAGTGACAAGCGGTATTGGGATTCTAGCAAGACATTGAAGATATATGTTACAAGTTGAAAGTACTTCCATCAATGATATCTAATTAGAAAATACATCTCAGACATAAATTGCAGACAATATGAACCGCTAGTTAATTTGTAGAACACCCAAATAAAAATAAAGCTGCATTTGCTACCTATTGATTGCACTTGGCACATCTTCGCGGCGTTCAGTTTCATTTTGTTTCTCACTGATAGACCCTCCAGCTTCCTACAATACAAGGGCAAAGATCTAAGAATACAGAACAAGGAACATGTCCCCGCAAAATAGAACCATGAGTCACAAGTCATGCCAGGGAAAGTCACCAAGGGGGATTGAAATAAATTTGGCTTTAAAATAGAAGAGAAACATATTCAAATGTGTGCTCCTAGTTTAAACCTAACTTAACATTTTGCATCTAAAAACAATATTGGTGATTTGGACCAACGATAAACTAGACTAATTGAATGTCCAAATTTCCAAAAACCAGATAATTAATCATAATTCAACAGTGAAGCAATTGCATGTACTGTATCCATTGAAGAGAAAACAATAGAAAAAAAAAAGGAGAAAAATGAATTAGTGAAGAAAAGCTAATATTAGCACAAAAATAGCTCCAGATCCACCAGTAAGAACCTTTGATGGTTGGGTTGTTGCCACAGTTTGCACATTCAGATTAGTTGCAGCAGGAGTCTCACTACCAGTCTGACCTTCACGAACAGGAGTAATGTTATTAGGAGAAACAGCCTCCATTCCAGAAGCACTACCAACAGGACCTGCTGCAGAAATAGAAGAAGGTGGTGTATCCTTTTGAAAGAAATCCCTATATAAGTAACTCCGCAGTCTTGTTGTCACCTCAACAAGAGCATCTCGAGCAGCTTTGATATCCCCTATAATCTGTATCATAAGAAAATGCCGTTCAGAAAAGAAATATACTATAAACAGAGAATAGAAAATAGAAAAACAAAAAACAGAAGTGGAGTCATCAATTTGGTCCACCAAGACAGCAGGTCTCAGAGCGTTTTTCTTTTATCAAAACAATTTCAATTGATAAAGGATAATAAGGTCCTCATTGAAAAACAAGCAGGTGTAAATAAGCATCACAAGAATCAGGGAAAGAAGCATATCCAGATATAAGTGACATTCTAAATCATCAGTAGAACTTTATTTATTTTTTTATTTTTTTAATCTTTTCACCAAAAAAATTTCACTTCCGTGTTTGAAACAGGAGACTAAAGTTAGATGCTATAACCATTAGTAGCCACGAAACTCATTGGATTTTATATGCCAGCTAGGTGACCTAAAAGGATTTGAACTTCTGAACTCTTAGTTAGAAACAAAGGTCTAACCATTCAAGCTCAACTCACCCCTTGGGGTTGATGGAAAAGTTGGATACAGCTTCTTAGAAATGTTCACATATAAAATCCCATAATCATATGACAACAATCAAATAGAGAACCAATCAGGGAAAGAACAAAAACTATTATATGTACTACATTCATTTTTTTAAAATCAGAATGTATCATCATTACTAATTCCATTCCTCAGGTATTCATGTATAACATGGAACACCAATCATCTAACAAGTCAGAGCTCCAAAGAAAATTATTAGTTATGTTAAACGAAAAACCTGTACAAGCTCATCTGTCCCAGATACACATGGCGGAACTTCTTCCCTTGGCAGAATCTGTATGTTAGCACCAGTTACATTCCTCATTTCATTTAAACATCCATCTTTTCCCTCTAAACACCCAATTTCACTGGATGGGACAATTAACCTAGTAGTTATGAAGTTGTCCTTATCAGTAATGAGATCAACAATGCGAGTCTGGATATGCAGCAACGCTTCTTGAGCTGGAAACAACTCATCATCAGGACCCTAAAACAGAAATCAAAAGATCTGTTAGAGCCTTTAATGAGTTTTTTTCTCTATTTCTTTTTTTTTTCTTTTTTAAATCAATTCTTTAGTTCATGAGGATGGTGCAACACAGCAAATAATTTTTTAAATCAATTCTTTAGTTCATGAGGATGGTGCAACACAGCAAATAAAATTCATTTTTACTTACAAAGCATTCAAAAAGGAGCTTGAAAGACAAAGGTTAGACGTAATTACTCAGCTGGAAAAGGATATTTTAAGAGATACAATCATTCTAAAACACCAGATAAATACAAGAAACAGAGACCCATTTGTCCATGTCATCGCAAAAAATAAAAAAACAAAAAAATAAAAATAAAGAAGAAAGGAAACAAGGCATATACCTCCTCAGAAGAGATTATGATTATTTGTTCATCTGAACCAGCAACAGGATCGGCAACCTTAACATCAACACCAATTTCATTTTGAAGTAATTCTACTATGCCCTCAGACTCTCCGATAACCCTATCAACCTTGTCAATTGGACAAAGCATACGAAACACAAGGTCCTCACCATAAAAGGGCTGCCCACTGTCTGAAACAGAAGCAGCCCCAGATTCCATTGAATAGCCAGAGTTGCGTGAATTATAGTTATGACTTCTATAGTTGGAGCCGGAAAATCGTGCCCCATCCATGGCTGACCGTCGAGCCGTGTTGTTCATATGAGGAATATAATCCTCATCAGCAAAAAACCGTTCTGGTGAATGCAATCGTCCATGGAAATGACTGCGGTCACGATGTTGACTCTCTCTCAAGCGTGAAGAAATAATGGCTACAGCATTCTTCACATTATTAATATCACCTACTACCTGCAAGAGAAAAGAAAGGTCATATAGTGAAGACATTTCTAATGTATTATCACTAAAAGGAAGGAGTAGAAAAAATCATAATGAATTTTCCACAAAAACCTTATTATAACATGTAAAATTTTCAGATTTCAGATAAGCAGATGGCTCTTTCCAGGTACCGATAGAGGGAGAATGTACCAGGCAATACAGTAGCATAGAAACCTAAAATTGTATAGACCTTGCAGCATCTGCAATTATTTTTGAGTTCATGATTTGACAACGGTATGGCATAAAACAGATAGTGAAAAATTAATATTTTTAAAGCTAGTAATGGAGTAGTCATATCAGCAATGATTACTGGTGATGCAGGGAGACATCCAGCATCCATTGTAGTCATTAAATCTGAATAATGTTAAAATAATATGGTTGATATCAAAGAGACCTTGCACATCTCAACATAGAGATTATGCTGAGCAACTCTACAGCATAAAAATTACATCGCAAAACCATTTCCTTTATCTACAAATGGCAAATGACTACACAATACAAACCATATTGACATCAGTGTACAAAGTATTCAACCAAATCAAGGACCCAACAAAGTGACAGAAAACCCAAGGTAGGCAATCAAGAATTTGATCACCTGCACCAATACTTGAACATTGATGTCTACGTATTGTAAATCAATTCCAATTCCTCCATTACGGTATGACTGATGCTAAAACAATAAAATTTCAACATATCATAAACGATTTCAACCAAATTCCAGATGCAAACAAAAAGTGCATTATGGGTGTAATGTCATAAAGAAACTAATGATGAAATTTTTTGACAACAAAATCTTGGATAAACTTCATGTATGAAACTCCAAAATCAGACCTCCAAATGGTAATCATAAGTTTAACCAGTAGTAATGCCAAGTGACCACAATCTTGCAAACTGTCCCAAGTCAATTTCACACATCTGATTCTCAGTTCATTAACAAGTAAACCAAGCATATTAACCCCCCTACAGGTGAACAAAACACACCCACAGAACAACCAAAACAGTCCATGTTTTTCTAAAGCAAAGTATACACTTCCCACCAAGTTCTCCCAAGTAACTAACCATTCAGCTACAACTAAAACTTGAAACAAAATTCTATTGATCAGTCACCAGTCACCAAGTTACTTGAGAGTCCAAATGGGCATGATGTTTCCAATATAAAGTTCAATGCAGCAGAAGCTGTAAGTCCAGTAATTTCATACTTCACATTCATTCACAAGAGAATCACCTGAACAATCTCCTCCGACATCGAAACGCAACGAGGCAAAGTATGATCCCTAGGTAAAATCCTAATCTGAGTCTTAGTCTCCATCCTCATTTGCTCAATAATCTTCCCTCCTTTCCCCAACAAACACCCCACATGCATTCTCGATACCACCATTCTCGTCGCCACTCTATTCCCTCCTCCTCTAAACCCTCCACCGTACTCATCCTCCTCCTCCCCACCACCATAACCCCCACCACCACCACCATCACTCTCCAGTATCCTATCATGAATCAAAAACAACGCCTCCTGAGCCGGACTAAACGCCGGCATTCTCCCCTCGGGGTCCCGCCGTCTCGTGTCCGATATCTCAATAATCCTCTCTTCATCCCCAGGGATCAACTCATGCACGTTGATCCACGCGCCCGTGTGTTGCCTAATAGACTTGATAATGCTACCAGACTTCCCGATTACACCCCCGGCTTTCATATCGTGGCACAAAATGCGGTACGTGGTGGTCACCATCAACGAGTCCTTAGGGTTTGCCGATGCTCCCCTGTTATTGTTGCTGTTATTGTTCACCGAATTGGCCCCGCCACGGTGGCGATAGTTATTGGGAGCATAATGGTGGTTGTACCGAGGTTTGGTCCTACCCATGGTCGGTTCTCCATCGTAGTCTTGGTGATCGTAGTAGTAGTTCCGCTTAGATCTAGATCTATCCATGGAAGAAGATAATTATTCTTGTTCGAGTTCGAATTCGAGTTCTTGTTTGCGTTCGTAGTTCTGATTGAGTCTAAGTAAGTAGTACTGTAGTAGAAGTAGTAGAAGTTGTTGTTTGTCATGCACCAGGTCTAGGGTTTGTTGGTGAAAATTGAAATGGAAAATGTTAAAGTCTAGTTCCGGAAATAAGTTCTTGTGCAGTTGTGCTTTTCTCTTTATTTCTCGAGAAAATGAGAGGGAGTTGAAACCCTAGAAATGAGAATCTCAGAGAGTGTCAGTGTGAGAGAAAAGAAAGACCAAAGCCAAACCACACTGGGTGGTGTTCAGTGTTGTGTGGTGTTGTGATGATATGATGCTTTACTTTATTTCTTGGTAATGCAGTGTCAGGGGCACCTATTTGGAAATATCCGAAATCTTTCTCCACGACGGTGTCGTTTTAAGACTTAGAGGAATTTTACACCCCTTCTCACACTCTTAATGATTTCAAAAATATCTTTCCAAGATGAATTTCGAGATTCCACAGGGGTATTCAGCGGGGACAAGTTAAAAATATCTCAATGATACGGCGCGTTTTTATAAATTATCCTCCATGATATTTAAACATGATAAAATTAGATAAAACTTAGTCAAGGCTATAGCTACAATAAGCAATTAAAAAATGTATACAACAAGTTTTATGTTTTAACTTATAATTTTATAAGGTTAATCTTAATTTATTAATACAATTTTATATTGTAACAAAATTTGTTCAATCTATTAATCGTGAAGAACCTAAAGACTCTATTATGTGAACATAAAGTTGTCATAATTCTCTGGTGAAGAAATAAGACTATTAGGTAATCTAGAAGTAATGGTCTTAAATAGTTCAAAATAAGTAATATTATATGTACAAAAAAGTCTTACAAAGATTTATGTATAAACTGATGTGACACAAAATAAATGGAAGAGTGAATATGATAACTTTGACTTTTTATATTCACTCTTCAATTAATTTTATGTCAAATAAGTATGTACACAAATCTTTGTAAGATTTGTTTGTACATCTAGTATTATTGGTTCAAAATTCAATTCAATTAAAAATTGGGATATAAACTTTCTTTCTTGAAGAGGTAGAAATAGAAATTAATTGTTGGGAGCCCAACAAAATTTATAAACATACATTAAAAACATCATAAATCTTATCAATATGAGAAATTTGTATTGATAAACAAATTATATATTTGTAATAAAGTGTTCTATCATTCAAAATATATATTTTATTCTTAAAGGGAAGATAAATGAGTACAAAACCCAATTGATAAATTGAATAACTATTTTTTTTTTTTTTGGAAGAGAAAAAAAAATTGTTTTAGTTTACGAATTTATAAAAACAAAGAATGAGTGTTGGAATAAGAGAAAAAGGGACATAGATTAGGGAATTAAAATTAAGAGTTTTTTTTTTTTAAAAAAAAAAAAACTTTATGATCTTAAAATTGTATAATAAATTTTGAATTTAGATATATTTACAAATTTTAAAATATCTAGAATTCTATTTTCAAATTTTGACTACAAAATTTAAAAATATTTTAAATTCATTGTTTTTTTTTTTTTAAATATTAACCTAGGTTATAGCCATGGAGAGCTATCCCCACCCTTGCTTTCTTGCAATAAAATGTTGAGGTACTTGTTGAAGTATAAAAGGGAATGCAAATTATATGTTTCCTTAATTGTGAAACAATATTGTGTTTCCTCATTCTAGAAGAATATAGACATTATTGTAATATTGTTATAAAATAATCAATTATTATATTAGTAACCGCAAATAATAAATCTATTGAATATAAAAACAATAGAATTAAATGTCAATAAAATAAAATGTTAACACAATAAAATTAACAATACCAACAACGTGATCACGTGTAGGAAATCATTCAGAATGACAGGAAGAGATCCGGAGAATACAACCTTAGGATGAATACCGAGGCCTATGTAACACACGGTTTCTTTAAAACAGATTCGTCTCCATCACTCGGGTACACAAGGATTTGAGCAACGTCTGTTTCCCAGGATACAACGACGAATGAATAGCAAGAGAAGCACTACTCTTCTATTCTAACAAACTGAATTAAGCATAAACTCCAACAAAGGAAAACCTTAAAAACTAGAGAGAAAATGAGAGATTGATATTTTTGGTGTGTTTGAAATGAGAGGAAGAACACCTTTTTATACTACTCAAGGTAGGACAAAACATTGAATTCCACCATTACTTTCCACCTTTTCACTTTCCAATTCTTATAACCTCCTTCATTAATCCACTAACCTTTCGTCTTTCAAAATTCTCAACTTACACCACCACTTTCATTCTATTTATTTCATTCAATTTATTAAAATATTCCAACAATCCCCCACATGAATGAAATTGACATATCTAGACACAAGATGCAACGATGGAGTTTAAACGGTTGGACTTGTATAGGATAGGTAGGTGTTACCCTTTGAACCTTCCCTTATGAAAGTATGTTTACTTTACTGACTGATTAGTAGACATGATATCCTTGAACTAATTTGTCATTTATGTAAATAATGACATAGTTCACACAAGAATCCTCCCTAACATTATTCAATTCTTATTATTATGTTCATTTTGGCCATGAACATACCTTTGGTTTTGCGAAAAGTTCTTAAGAATTGAGCCCTATACAATTCCCTTTAGAAGCGGCCCTACTTCTTTCTCACATAGTTGATCTCTTTAAGAGTAACCCGCATTACTCTGCTTGGAAACCCGACGCATAAGAATCATTAAAGCTTTTACTTAACCTTATTCCTTATGCATATCACTGTTTCATTTAATCATAGGAACGGACTGAGAGTAACTCTCACAGTGATATATGCAAGTCTTTATAATTAAATTGTTTCTTTGAACCTAAATCTTGGGATCTCTAGTCAATTAGGTTGAGTTTCTATTATATTGACTTAGTCTCATTCCACTCGATGATTTTTCAACAATCTCTCTATTTAATCCTTTGATTAGCGAATCTGCTTAATTATCTTTCGATTTCACATAATCAATAGAGATAATTCCCGTTGAGAGTAGTTGTCTAATGGTATTATGTCGAAAACGTATATGTCTAGACTTACCATTATACACATTGCTCTATGTCCATCCAATTGCAGATTGATTATCACAATGAATGTAGGTTGTTGGCACAGGCTTTAGCCACTTTGGATTATCCTTTAAGAATTGGTGTAACCATTAAGCCTCTTCACCACACTTATCTAAAGCAATAAATTCAGATTCCACAGTGGATCTGGCTATAATAGTTTGTTTAGAGGATTTCCATGATACAGCTGCACTTCCTAGTGTGAACACATATCCACTAGTGGATTTTAGGTCTTCTATAACAGATACCTAGTTTGCATCACTGTATCCTTCTAGCACATATGGATATCTAGTATAGTGCAACCTATAACTACGAGTATACCGTAAATACCTAAGTATTCTTATTATTGCTTTCCAATGATTAGCTCCAGGATTACTCGTGTATCTACTCAGTTTACTAATTGTGTAAGCTACGTCTGATCTAGTACAATTCATTAAGTACATCAGACTTCCTATAATTCTTAAGTACTCTACTTGAGAAATACCCTCTCCTTCGATAGATGTTGTAGAATATTTATTTTTGTCAAACTTATGAATTGTGTGTGTGCACAACAGTTATGTGTGCACACTTGTTGCCAATCTTTTTATTTGGCTTGTCTCATCTGTTGTGTGTGTGCACATCAATTCTTAATGCACACAATTTGCCAGACATGTATCTTGGCTTGTTTCGTCTTGAGTGTATGTGCACAACAGTCTGTGCTTATAGTCTCACTTCAGACTTTTTGCAACCTGACACGAGCTGCATGTTTGATAAAGAAAAAAAAATTATGTTTATCTTTGTCTCTTGATATTTAGGACCATTTTACATGTGTCATATTTTCCTTAAGTGGTCCTAGGGAATAAAGTTATCTTTCCCAATTTGTTTTGTGGTCCAAACCAAAAGAAGGAATACTTTCCTCATTTGGATAAACATGGGTAAGCTCCTTGTTGGCTGACGTAGCACTGTTTTGTTGAGCAAGAAAACTTTCATTATATAATACTCTTTCTTGCATAAATGAATCTAACATTTTGATCTTTTATTTCATCTCACTCTGATTTTCTTAGAGTACTCTTTCTCTTAAGGTTCAAGGTTCGTTTTTCATTTTGTGCCAAAACCTCACCATATCAAACAAAGACTTGATGGCTCTTGGAACGTGGTTCCTTAGCTGATGTTGGTGCGTGGCGTCAGTGCTTGAAGCTTGGTGGTTTACAAGCTGTTTTCGGGTGTGTTCGCGGCGAAAGGAAGCTCCAAGGAGTTGCTACACGTTAAGGATTCAAAGTGTGGTGCTAAGTGTAAAGTTGAACAAGGAGTTCTGATAAGAGTGTAATTGATATATTTTTATTCCTTCCATATTATGTTTTTTGTTATGTTTTATGCATATTTGAATTGATTAGAGTTTATTTTGTGAGTTTGGCATAGTTGGATAGACTTTAGGAAGTAAGTGATAAAAGATTAGGAAATTCCAGATTTTCCAAATTTTTCGTTATACTGACAAGTACTACGTTTTCCAGGTTTTTCATGGAGCTAGATTCCTCAATTGCAAAAGTGGTCTTCAGAGAAATTAAAGTATACAAATCAAGTTTTTCAGGAAGGTATTATTAGTGAGAATCCGAGTTCGTTTGGGTTCTCAGTTGTTGTTGCAAAACCGGACCTGGAATCCTAGTCGCAGCAGGATTCCTTAACTGAGCATTGAATATTCGAATGGGCCTAACTAGAGCGTCAGATATCGAAAGCGGGTGATTCAAAAGCCCAGATTCATCTACACATCCTAGACTACAATTTTTATGGAGTTACGGAGCCCAGAAAAGATCTTTTACATTGTGAGAATTATCGAAATGTTGAGGTACTTGTTGAAGTATAAAAGGGAATGCAAATTATATGTTTCCTTAATTGTGAAACAATATTGTGTTTCCTCATGCTAGAAGATTATAGATATTATTGTAATATTGTTATAAAATAATCAACTATTATATTAGTAACCGCAAATAATAAATCTATTGAATATAAAAACAATAGAATTAAATGTCAATAAAATAAAATGACAACACAATAAAATTAACAATACCAACAACGTGATCACGTGTAGGAAATCTTTCAGAATGACAGGAAGAGATCCGGAGAATACAACCTTAGGATGAATGTCGAGACCTGTGTAACACATAGTTTCCTTAAAACAGATTTGCCTCCATCACTCGGGTACACAAGGATTTGAGCAACATCTGTTTCCCAGGATACAACGACAAATGAATAGCAAGAGAAGCACCACTCTTCTATTCTAACAAACTGAATTAAGTCTAAACTCCAACAAAAGAAAACCTTAAAAACTAGAGAGAAAATGATAGACAGATATTTTTGGTGTTTGAAATGAGAGGAAGAACACATTTTTATACTACTTAAGGTAGGACAAAACAGTGAATTCCACCATTACTTCCCACCTTTTCACTTTCCAATTCTTATAACCTCCTCCATTAATCCACTAATCTTCCGTCTTTCAAAATTCTCAACTTACACCACCACTTTCATTCCATTTATTTCATTCAATTTATTAAAATATTCCAACAATCCCCCACATGAATGAAATTGACAAATCTAGACACAAGATGCAATGATGAAGTTTAAATGGTTGGACTTGCATAGGATAGGTAGGTGTTACCCTTTGAACCTTCCCTTGTGAAAGTATGTTTACTTTACTGACTGATTAGTAGACATGATATCCTTTAACTAATTTGTCATTTATGTAAATGATGACATAGTTCACACAAGAATCCTCCCTGACATTATTCAATTCTTATTATTATGTTCGTTTTGGCCATAAACATACCTCTGGTTCTGCGAAAAGTTCTTAAGAATTGAGCCCTATACAATCCCCTTTAGAAGCGGCCCTAATTCTTTCTCACATAAGTGATCTCTTTAAGAGTAAACCGCATTACTCTGCTTGGAAACCCGACGCATAAGAATCATTAAAAGGTTTTACTTAACCTTATTCCTTAAGCACATCACTGTTTCATTTAATCATAGGAACGAATTGAGAGTAACTCTTACAGTGATCTATGCAAGTCTTTATAATTAAATTGTTTCTTTGAACCTAAATCTTGGGATCTCCAGTCAATTAGGTTGAGTTTCTATTATATCGACTTATTTCATGGGCTTTAGTCTTATTCCTTTCGATGATTTTTCAACAATCTCTCTATTCAACCCTTTGGTTAGCGAATCTGCTAAATTATCTTTTGATTTCACATAATTAATAGAGATAATTCCCGTTGAAAGTAGTTGTCTAATGATATTATGTCAACGACGTATATGTCTAGACTTACCATTATACACATTGCTCTATTCCCATCCAATTGCATATTGATTATCACAATGAATGCAGATTGCTGGCACAAGCTTTAGCCACTTTGGATTATCCTTTAAGAATTGGCGTAACCATTAAACCTCTTCACCACACTTATGTAGAGCAATAAATTCAGATTCCATAGTGGATCTGGTTATAATAGTTTGTTTAGAGGATTTCCATGATACAGTTGCACCTCCTAGTGTGAACACATATCCACTAGTGGATTTTGAGTCTTCTATAACAAATACCTAGTTTGCATCACTGTATCCTTCTAACACATCTAGATATCTAGTATAGTGCAACCTATAACTACGAGCATACCGTAAATACCTAAGTATTCTTATTATTGCTTTCCAATGATCAGCTCCAGGATTACTCGTGTATCTACTCAGTTTACTAACTGTGTAAGCTATGTCTGGTCTAGTACAACTCATTAAGTACATCAGACTTCTTATAATTCTTAAGTACTCTACTTGAAAAATACCCTCTCCTTCGATAGATGTTGTAGAATATTTATTTTTGTCAAACTTATGAATTGTGTGTGTGCACAACAGTTATGTGTGCACACTTGCTGCCAATCCTTTTATTTGGCTTGTCTCATCTGTTGTGTGTGTGCACATCAATTCTTAGTGCACATAGTTTGCCAGACATGTATCTTGGCTTGTTTCATCTCGAGTGTATGTGCATAACAATCTGTGCTTACACTCTCACTTCAGACTTTTTGCAGCCTAACACGAGTTGCATGTCTGATAAAGAGAAAAAGATTATGTTTATCTTTGTCTCTTGATATTTAGGACCTTTTTACATGTGTCATATTTTCCTTAAGTGGTCCTAAGGAATAAAGTTATCTTTCCCAATTTGTTTTGTGGTCCAAACCAAAAGAAGAAATACTTTCCTCATTTGGACAAACATGGGTTAACTCCTTGTTGGCTGACGTAGCACTGTTTTGTTGAGCAAGAAAACTTTCATTATATAATACTCTTTCTTGCGTAAATGAATCTAACATTTTGATCTTTTATTTCATCTTACTCTGATTTTCTTAGAGTATTCTTTCTCTTAAGGTTCAAGGTTCATTTTCCATTTTGTGCCAAAACCTCACCATATCAAACAAAGACTTGATGGCTCTTGGAACGTGGTTCCTTTGTTGATGCTGGTGCATGGCGTCGGTGCTTAAAGCTTGGTGGTTTACAAGCTGTTTTCAGATGTGTTTCCGGTGAGAGGAAGCTCCAAGGAGTTACTACACGTTAAGGATTCAAAGTGTGGTGCTAAGTGTAAAGTTGAACAAGGAGTTATTTTTACTGTAACTTAGATCAGCTTTGAACTATATCTTGTACTGTGTTTTTAACTTAGTGGATTGCTTCGATCTGGACAAGGTCCCATGGATGTAGGCTAAAAGTGGTTTAGTCGAACCATATATATGGCTGTATTCTTTACTTTTTGCACTTGTGTTTGATGTGGCTAAAACCTGGAAATGTCTTAATCTTCTTGGTAAATATTTCGCTGCACTTTAAAATGGGTAATCCAAAACCAAAGTGGTTTAACCAATCCCCAACAAATGTTGGCTAGGATATAAAAGTGTTCTAGCCAAGCCAGTATCATCTTTATTAAATTTTTCAAGAATTTTATCCACATAATGCGATTGACTTAAAATAAGCCCTTCCGAAGTTCTTGAAATTTAATTCCCAATATTACATCAACCAAACCCATATCTTTCATGTCAAATCTTGAATTCATCGTATCTTTGGTGGATTTGATCATCTTATCATTAATACCAACAATGAGCATGTCATGTAAAGACATAAAATGACATAACTATCATTTGTTTCTTTGACGTAGATGCATCTGTCATATTCATTGATTTTGAAGCCACTAGTCATTATAGTACTATCAAATTTTACATGCCATTGTTTTGGTGCTTGCTTTAATCCATATAAAGACTTAACTAGTTTACAAACTTTCTTTTCTTGCCTTGGGGCCGAAAAACCCTTGGGTTGTTCCATGTGGATTTCCTCTTCCAAATCTCCATTAAGAAAAGATGTTTTTACATCCATTTGATGTATTTCTAGATTTCGTAGAGATGCAATCGCACTATCATCCTAATGGAATTTATTCTCATCACAGGAGAATACGTATCAAAGTAATCTAGGCCTTCTTTTTGCTTGTATCCCTTAATTACAAGTCTAGCCTTGTATTTGTCAATTGAATCATCTACTTTCTTTTTCCTCTTGAAAATCCATTTGGACCTTAGAGGTTTACATCCTAGAGGAAGATACACTAGTTCCCATGTATGATTTTACAGGATGGATTCAACTTCATTCTTAATAGCTTCTTTCCAAAAAGGTCATTCTGAAGATCTCACGGCTTCTTCAAATGTTTGAGGTTCATCTTCTAACAGATAAGTTAGAAAATCTGGACCAAAAGATTTTATTGTCCTTGCTCTTTTGCTACGTCTAGGTCCATTTTCAACCTCTTGACTATTTTCAATCATAGTCTCATTTGTTCGTTTTGACAAACTTGATCCTTCTTTGAATCTACATGGAAATACATGTTCTAAGAAAGATGTATTTCTAGATTCCATTATTGTGTTCTCATGTATGTCTGGGATTTTAGACTCGTGCACAAGAAATCGATAAGCACTAGGGGTGAGCACGGGTAGCGGGTAGAACCGGAACCGGGGGTAAGAACCGGAACCGGAACCGGAACCTACCCAGAACCTGCACTGTGCGGGTAGGTTCCGGTTCCAATTTTTTGGAACCGCTACTGTGCGGTTCCGGTTCCGGTTCTTACCCCCGGAGGAACCGGAACCGGAACCGGAACCTGTAAAAAGGGTACCCTGTTTGGAACCTGTAGGGGGGTACCCTGTTGGAACGTTTGGAAAACTGTTTTGGAACCTGTTTTGGAACCTGTTTGGAACCTGTTTGGAACCTATTTGGAACCTATATTGGAACCTGTTTTGGAACCTGTTTAGAACCTATTTTGGAACCTGGATTATAATGAAATATTTGTGAAATGTAAATAATGGGGGAGTTTCTATTATTTTACATAAAAAAATTTAAAATAGAAAAAGTTAAATTTTTAGAATAACCTAATTAAATAAATATACGAATACAATTATACTTATTACATATAAATTACACCATATTAAAAGCTTTAATATATTATAATCACATTAATATTAAAGTTTTGATCAATTAAGTGAATAATTGGAATTATGATCCATTAAAAGTGTTTTACATTTTAATGTTATTAAATAATTATTTTTGAATAAAATAGTATATTTGATTGAGTAATAATATATTAGTTATTTACTTCAATTATCAAGTTCTAAGTATATCATAATAAATTAGTAATTAATTATTATATATGATAAATTGATAAATATTAATAAATTTAATTACTAGTTAAATCATATAACAATTATAACATTACATTATAGTTAAATGATTACTTAATTAATTTAATTTTATAACATTACTTAATTGATTTATAGTATAATAATTATAGCATTCATTAATTGATTACTACTTAATTAATTGACTTTATTATAAACATTAGTACAAACTTAATTAAATGATTAAAAATTTAATTAATTATAATATTACATTAAAAATTTATAGTATGATTATTTAATAGTTAATTCATTATAACATTACATTATAGTATGATTATATAATTAATTATAACATTACATAATTAAATAATTACTTAATTGATTATGAGTTATGATATTATGTTTTAACATTAGTAATTACTAATTTGCTACATAAACATTAGCACAATACTTAATTGAATGATAGAAATTTAATTAATTATAACATTACCTTATATATTTCATTATAAACATTAATTAAACATTACATTATAATTAAATAATTACTCAATTAAATTATAATATTATTATATTACATTATATATTTGATCACTTACTTATATAGCTTACATAGTTAAATGATACATAATTACATAATTAGTTATGAATTTATAACATTACATTATAAACATTAGTAATTTACTAATTTACTATATATTACATTACTTAATTAAACGATTAAAAATTTAATTAATTATAACATTACTTATATTTATAATATAATTACTTAATCAATTATAACATTCTATTATAAACATTAGTATATAATCAAATGATTTGAAATTTAATTAATTATAATATTAAATTATAGTTTATAGTATGATTACTTAATTCATTAAACATTACATTATACTATTATAGTATGATCATATAAGTATAAAACATTACATAATTAAATAATTACTTAATTGATTATGAGTTATGATATTATATTTTAAACATTAGTAATTACTAATTTACTATATAAACATTAGCACAATACTTAATTGAATGATAAGAAATTTAATTAATTATAACATATTTCTTATAAACATTTCATTATAAACATTAATTAAGCATTACATTATAGTTAAATAATTACTCAATTAAATTATAATATTATAATATTACATTATATTATGATTACTACTTAATTATAGCATATATAGTAAATGATTACATAATTACTTAATTAGTTATAATTATAACATTACATTATAAACATTAGTATTTACTATATTATTGCATTACTTAATTAAACGATTAAAAATTTATTAATTATAACATTATTTTATATATTGTAATATGATTACTTAATCAATTATAACATTCCATTTAAACATTAGTATATAATTAAATGATTTGAAATTTAATAATTATAATATTAAATTATAGATTTGTAGTATGATTACTTAATTCATTATAACATTACATTATACTATTTTAATATGATATATAATTAATATAACATTACATAACTAAATAATTACTTAATTGATTAGAGTTATGATATTAATTTTAAACATTAGTAATTACTAATTTACTACATAAACATTAGCACAATACTTAATTAAATGATAGAAATTTAATAATTATAACATTACCTTATAAACATTAATTAAGCATTACATTATAGTTAAATAATTACTCAATTAAATTATAAAATTATTATATTACATATTATGATCACTTACTTAATTTAACATTATAGTTAAATGATTACATAATTACTTAATTAGTTATGAATTTATAACATTACATTAAACATTAGTAATCTACTATACATTACATTACTTAATTAAACGATTAAAAATTTAATTAATTATACATCACTTTTAATTTGTATATGATACTTAATCAATTATAACATTCCATTAAAAACATAGTATATTAATAAATGATTTGAAATTTAATTAATTATAATATTAAATTATAGATTTGTAGTATGATTACTTAATTCATAACATTACTTATACTATTATAGTTGATCATATAATTAATATAACATACATAATTAAATAATTACTTAATTGATTATAAGTTATGATATTATATTTAAACATTAGTATACTAATTACTACATAAACCTTAGACAATACTTAATTAAATGATAGAAATTTAATTATTAACATTACCTTATAAACATTAATTAACGCTTACATTATAGTTAAATAATTACTCAATTAAATTATAATATTATTATATTACATTATATTATAACACTTACTTAATATAAACATTATTAGTTAAATGATTGCATAATTACTTAATTAGTTATGAATTTATAACATACATTATAAAGATTAGTAATCTATACTATTACATTACTTAATTAAACGATTAAAAATTTAATTAATATAAACATTACTTTATATATTTGTAATATGATTACTTAATCAATATAACATTCCATTATAAACATTAGTTATTAATTAAATGATTTGAAATTTAATTAATTATAATATTAATTATAGATTTGTAGTATGATTACTTAATTCATTATAACATTCATTATACTATTATAGTAGATCATATAATTAATATAACATTACTAAATTAAATGATACTTAATTGATTATGACATAATATTATAAACATGTTAATTTACAATTTGCACAATATTTAATCGAATATTATAATTTTATTAATTATAACATTATATTATAAATTTGTGTATGATTATTTAATATTATAACATTCTATTATAAACAATATTATAATACTTAATTAAATGATTAACAATTTAATTAATTATAATATTACATTATAATTAAATAATAATTACTTAATTAATTATAACATTACAATTTACATTGTAGTTGATCACTTAATTAATTATAACATTACAATTTACATTGTAGTATGATCACTATTTAATTATAACATTACTTGTTTCTAATATTAAATTTACTAAATTATATTTGGTATATTATAAATACCCATTAACCAATTATAACATTAAATTAATAAATTTATAAACATATAATTTATTATATCAAATAGACCTCTGGCAATGGCAATGGTTAGTAATTAGTATTAAGAATTGTTGTTTAAATGATTTTGGTGAAGTTATTTTATGTGAATTGTGATGAATAATGTTTGTGTTTGGTTTTGATTGACGAATTTATGTGAATTGTGATGATTGATTGAATTCAAGTGTTGCTTAGAGATTACAGGTATGAGTTACATTGGACACAATGAATGAATAACGAAAATTTGGTAGGGGTGTATGTGTAAACTTATAAGGTGTTTTTGTTATTTTTTAAACTAATAGGGGGGTAATTGATTTTTTACAGGGTACCCTGGAAAGGAACCGGAACCTGCATTTTAGGTTCCGGTTCCTTGAATTGAAGAACCTGTACTGTGCGGTTCCGATTCCGGTTCCTTTTTTTAGGAACCTGTACTGTGCGGTTCCGGTTCCGGTTCCCCGGAAAAGTGCAGGGTACCCGGAACCGCTCACCCCTAAATTAAGCACTACTATTATGTGAATAGTCAATGAAGATGCAATCAATTGTTTTTGGACCTATTTTCACCTTCTTTGGTGTCGGTACTACTACTTTGGCAAGACACCCTCACTTGCAAGTATTTATAAGAAGATTTCCTTCATTTCCATAATTCATAATCGGTTTTGTCTTCCTTTTTTCGGGGTATCTTATTTAAAAGATAATTGGCCAATAACACAGCTTCCTTCCATATGTTCTGAGACAACCCAGCATTCATCATTTCTTTCAAATTATGATTCTTTCACTCAGCAATTCCATTTGATTGAGGCGAATAAGGTGTTGCGATTTCGTGTATAATTTCGTGTTGCGCACAATAATGATGGAATGGTGATTCATACTCACCACCTCGATCACTTCGTAACACCTTTATCTTTTTATTGAGTTAATTCTCAACTTCATTCTTATAAAGAATAAACTTAGCAATAGCTTCGTCCTCGCTTTTTAGCAAATACACATAACAATATCTTGTGATATCATCAACAAAAGTAATAAAATACTAATTGCCATCCCTTGTTTGTACAAACTTTAGGTCACAAATATCACTGTGAACTAAATCAAGAGGATTTGTGATTTTTTCAATACTATTAAATGATGACCTTGTCAATTTTACCTCAACACAAGTTTCACACTTATGTTTGGAATCGATTTGGAAAATAGGTATGTGATTTAAGTTAATTAATTTACACAAAGTACTATAATTAATGTGTCTTAGACTACCATGCCACACATAGGAAGACTCAAGCAAATAAGCAGAAGAAATTCTTTTACTAATGCTATTAGGTTTTACAACACAAACATTGAGCTTAAACAGCCCATCACTCACATAACCCTTTCCAACATACATTACATTCTTTGACAAAACTACTTTGTCTGACTTAAGAACTATACGGAAACTATGCTTGTTCAGCAAAGAACCAGACACCAGGTTCTTACGAATTTCTGGCACATACAGAACATTGTTCAGAGTTAGCTCTTTCCCAAATGTCATCTTTAAGACCACCCTTTCTTGGCCATCAATCTCAGAAGTAGCTGAATTTCCTATGTACAACTTTTCTCCATTCTCATTTGGTTCAAAGGAATTAAATAGTCCTTTGTCTGAGCAGACATGCCGAGTGTCTCCAGTGTCAAGCCACCATTCTCTTGGGTTAGACCCAACCATATTCAATTCTGAAACCACTATAGAGAGACTTATGTTAGAGACATCCTGAGCAATATTCTCCATAACATTTGCCTTTTTGATTCGGTTTCTTCTTGGCAATCTATAATTAGAAGCTTTGTGACCCATCTTGTCACAATTAAAACACTTGCCTTGGAACTTTTTTTGGCTTCTTGGAGATGCCTCCTTTTGGCCCCAGCTTGGTCTTTTTCCCCATGTTCTTAAAATTAGAACTCTGAACATGCTCGACAACAATTGCTTTTGCTATTGCAGTAATAAACCCTCTTTTTTCAGAACTTTTGTTGTCTTCTTCAATCCGAAGTCTAACAATGAGTTCTTCAAGGTTCATCTCCTTTTGCTTGTGTTTAAGATAGTTCTTGAAATCTTTCCATGTGGGAGGTAGTTTCTCAATAATAGCAATTACTTGGAAAGTTTCACTTAGCACCATCCCTTCATAATGAATTTCATATAAAATCAATTGGATCTCTTGCACTTGACTGATAACAACTTTTGAGTCCACCATTTTATAATCGAGTAATCGTCCCACCACAAACTTTTTGGACCCAGCATCCTCAGTTTTATATTTATGGTCTAAAGATTCCCATAATTCTTTAGCCATTTTGTTCGAAGTGAACACACTGTCCAGTGAATCTATCAGACAATTCATGACATAATTTCAACACAAAAATTCAGAATGCTTCCAAGCATCAACAGCACTGATAATTTGAACATCGTGCTCATCTTCTTTGAGCATAAGAGCATCCTTAGTCAAGAATCTTGCAAGATTTAAGTTGGTCAAATAGAAAAAGATCTTTTGCTGCCACCTCTTGAAATGCATTCCACCGAATTTTTCTGGTTTTCCCCGCATGGTTCATAAAAATAGAGACTGATGCCACATGAGTTGGTGTGAGAGCCACAACTTGGTTCGGCACATCACCAAGGTTTGATTCAGATGTCATTTTTTGAAAAATCCAAACCAAAAAATTATTATGTGAATTTTTGAATAGTAGTCAATAAATAATTCCCAGGAAACACTAAAGGGGTCATAATAGTTCCTCTTAAAATCCAGTCTTCTTAGACAGAATTTCTTTAAATTGTACTATTCAAATTTCACCACCACACTTTTACTGCACAAGGACTGCAGCCTTTGGGAATATCAAAATCCAATGTCTTTAAAGATAAAATACGGTTACTAATAAAATCAAATTTGTTTTAAGATTGTTATAAAATAATCAACTATTATATTAGTAACCGTAAATAATAAATCTATTGAATATAAAAACAATAGAATTAAATGTCAATAAAATAAAATGACAATACAATAAAATTAACAACACCAACAATGTGATCACGTGAAGGAAATCCTTCAGAATGACAAAAAGAGATCTAGAGAATACAACCTTAGGATGAATGTCGAGGCCTGTGTAACACATAGTTTTCTTAAAACAGATTCGCTTCCTTCACTCGGGTGCACAAGGGTTTGAGCAGCATCTGTTTCCCAGGATACAACGACGAATAAATAACAAAAGAAGCACCACTTTTCTATTCTAACAAACTGAATTAAGCATTAACTCCAACAAAGGAAAACCTTAAAAACTAGAGAGAAAATGAGATATTGGTATTTTTGGTGTGTTTGAAATGAGAGGAATAACACATTTTTATACTACTCAAGGTGGGACTAAACATTGAATTCCACCATTATTTTCCACCTTTTCACTTTCTAATTCTTAAAACCTCCTCCATTAATCCACTAACCTTTCAGCTTTCAAAAATCCCAACTTACACCACCACTTTCATTCAATTTATTTAAATATTCCAGCAAATATTATGTTTCTTTATTGTATAGTTAAACTTTTTGTATAAATAGGTGATGTATTCTCAATTCAAAATAATTTAATAAATTGAATTCATCTAAAGATATCTCTCGAGTATACTCCGACCCTTTCAGTTATCTCTCTTACCATCTTAAAGATATCTTTTGAGAATACTCCGATAGTCTCTTTTTTCTTCGCTGCTCTTGCCTACTCAAACTCTGACATGACATCAGAGCTCCTCTCTCAATTCTAACAGCACCTATAGGGAAAAATTCAATGGTTGTATAGTAAAATGATGTCGTTTTTTAACACAAGGTTGTATTAGGGAGAACTAGGGGCAAATCCAAAATTTTTTGTTATGGTGGATCAAAATAAAAACTAATTACACATTAATATTATTGTCTATTAATATTTCTATTAAGTGGGTCAAAATCTAGAAATTGTACATATTAATATTTTTTTTTTTTTTTGGCCCACCCTCAACTAGTACTGCATCAACCCTTGGGGAGGACCATCCCTTAATAAAATTAAAAAATCGTATTCTGATCAGGTTCATTGTTCAAAAGGACTTTTTTAAAAACAAATTAATACATAATTTTAAAATGACAAGGTCATGAAGCTGTAAGTAGTTGAGATATGTACTTCTTAAAAGTTACTTTCTACTGAAAATGATACACGTTAGATGTAATATCAAAATTAATTCTACATCACCATTTTGTTAAGTGTGAAATTAGGTAAGACTCTCTCTATATTCACTTTAAAGATCAATTAGCCATTAATAGCGGAAGACAACCACACTTGATGGTTTTCAATATAGTGTTTTGGATACTTTATGTTGACTTAAGGAGTCATTGTGCTCTCATTTTGATGATAACGGACTAATTTGCCCCTAAACATGTTTGCTAATAACTCTTGCTCAAGTGTGGACTTAGATGGCAAGGAAATTCCCTAAGGCATTCAAAGGGTTATCAAAAAGGGGAAGACAAAGCTTTGACGGAATATATATATATTAAAATATTTCAAGAAAGCTTAGTCTAGGTATAATTTCCTTGTAATCAATTTATAATTGTAAAGGCATGAGTCTTGGTTAGAAAAGTCATTTGCATGGGAAAGCTCTCAAAAACTTGTTTTGGGTTATTCGAATTGGGCTAAACTGTCACTTTTCAAACCTAGGGGGTTAAAATTTTTTCCAAAGTTTTCATATTCTTAGTTTAGCGTTTGGTTCGGAGAATTTTTTATTACTGAAAAAATAAGATTACCATTGAGATAGATTAATGGGAGAATGTTATGTCAATAGGTTTGGTTAGACTGATAAATACAAATAATTTATATGTTTGATTGGGAGGAATAAAATATTATCTGAGGGGTTTTTACTGAATTACCCTTCCTTTTTAATAATAATATTATTATTATTTAGAGCATTACTTTTAACACTCTACATTTGAGAATTTAGCTAAAACACCCCTACAATAAAAGTTTAAAATTTAACAAAATACACACAGCCACCCAAGATGACTACCGGCCGTCGGCCACCATCGTCAGTTGCCATCAACAATTGCCGGTATAGCGCATGAACAACTGGATTTGGCTGGTCATGTGCTGACGTGGCCAGATCGAAGGCTGAAAACAGCTAGATGGCCATGGATTTAATTGTCCGACCAGTCCATTCTGGCCATTAACAGCCAGCTCTATGGTTATTAACGGTTGTGGATTAGACCAAAAATGGCCAAATATTCTGGCCGTTAATGGTTGTGGATCTGTGGTCGTTTATAGCCATGGATATGGCTGGAAACGGCTAGAATTGTTGGCCGTTTCCAGCCAAATCCATGGCCATCTGGCCATTTTCGGCCTTCGATTTGGCCGAACACGGTCGGTCATGCGGCAGTGGGTTGCTGGGGATATTTTGGGTATTGTTCATGTAAATAGTAAGGGTATTTCTATCCAAAAAATTAATATATAAGGTTACAAAAGTCATTTCACACATTTGGGCTAATTGTTATTTAGTAGACATATGAGGGCATTTGTGTACAAAATGTTTATTAATTAAGGGTAAAATCAGTATGAACAATGGATTACCTCGGTAATAAAAAAATAACACCCTTTCAGACGATAACTGAAATACCTCTTATATTACCTACAGTAATCACTATTAGTATAGGTCGATTACCAAAATTTTTCATTCCTTGACACCCAAATGTGGTAGTTGCCGGATTAAGAGATAGATTACCAATATTATCTTTTATGACCTCGAATTAAACGCTCACTATCAGGTCGACCGAATCGTGCATCCAGATTTTTGGTTTTAATTTTAGGCTAAAATGTCATAATTGAAAGTTTGGGGGGTTTCTGGTTTTTATTGGGGTCAAAATGTCAAAATTGATAGTTTGGGGGTAAATAATCTGTCCAATCGATCAGTTTGAAAATGAATTTAAAAGACTTGATAAAATTACGTACCTATTGGGGAAAAAAATCTCAATACTAAACATTGACCAATTTATATTAGAAACTTTATTTAGGAATTCGAAAATAGATCAATAAAATAAAATGAGAAGCAGTAGACCAAAAGATACGCAAAGGAATAAGCATCACAAAAATGTATGGTGTTAACGATCATTGACAAAATGTAGCCAATTAGCTAAGTTTCCACCCTTAACTAGGTCTAGTTACCCTTTTCCAAAACTACTTTGATGTAGACCTATCCCTAACCCTCATTCATGCAATTGCCTTCTTTGTATGAGTCTTTGTAAGGATAGCATTTTTCATTCCAAGCAATTATGTCTCTCAAAACACTTAATGCTAATACCAAAACAACCAACCTAGTCATCTTGCATGTCTTTAATATGTGTAACCATTTATAGGTGACTCAAGGGCTATAAAATTAGGTGAAAATTCACTTTTCTCAATGTGGAAATTAAATTATACTTTCACCTAATATATACTGTAAAATAAATAAAAAGCAACACGCAAAGCCTCAAGCTGGGGCATGATTTTGACTCTCCTCATTGTTTTTGCAATAGACATAAGAACTCAAACTTGCTATTTACAGTAAAGCATCTAACATTTGCTAGTTGCAACCCTAAATTGTAACCACATGGTATAATATTTTTTCAATTAGGTTTGTTTATTAATTGCCAAGTATAAAATTCAACCAGAAAACCAAGAAAAGTGCAACTACCATAATAAATGAAAGCATGGCCAAAATATATAAAGTTTGATTAATATCCAATTGGCAAAAAACAGATAAATAAAACCATCAAACAAGTATATGTTTTGAAATCTTATAAAATCCTTCTAAGGGTCTAAATCATGCAGATTATTGTATTTGTACTATTGACAATGCTTGAAAACATTAATTCAACAAGTTTTTCAATTACATGGTGACACTTGTGATCAGTTTTTAAAGGGAATAATAAATAATAATACCTGCTTTATAACCTCATTGGTCTTAAGATTCAAAAACTGCTCTTTCAGTCGAGGATCACTTAATTCAAGAAACCTTTTAATGTTATTAGTTTTGGGTAAAATTTAATGGCCCATCATTGGCTGCCCAGTAATAGAAGAAATGCATCCTCCTGCAATTTGGCAATTAGTGCAAATGAAATAAGATTTAATCAACACAGTCGCTTTATATATAGTATACCTCATAAAAAGTATATTTAGAAAACTAGTTACAACTGCAATAAATTCTCTAATCAATTTAATAAAATAAAAAAATTGATCAATGCAAATATTACGTTAACTAGATAGCATGATAAAATAATTAGACCTCTTTTATAAGAGAAAATCTAGAACACAATAAAGGAATTGTTTTCACTTTATGGATGTTAACAAATAATGTGATTGGAGGATCCATATTGCCTTGTTGTACCTCGGTTGTGACTCTTGAGGAATATTTGGTTCAACATCCATTACCTAACCATTCATGTATGCTCCATTCATAAATAAAGAATGATGTTAAACATGCAAATTGAAAAAATAAATATTTAACCATGCATGCACAACTTAAATACCAAAAAATTGGAGAGCAAATACTTTTAAGAATAAAAATACTTTTAATACTCAAGGTCTCATTTAGGGTGTGTTTGGTTCAGGGAATGTTGTACTACTGAAAAGATAAATTATCATGAAGATTACTGTGAATGTTTAGAGAAATGTATTTGGTTGGTTGGAATAAATTAATGAGTATGTTATATTGTTTTGTTTGGTTGAGAGAAATAAATTGGTGGGTATGTTATATTAATTACTAAATTGTCCTCCTTTTTAAATATTAATATATTATTATTTTTTGAATAATTTCTTTTAACCCCCCACATTTTAGATTTAACTAAAACACCCCAGCAACAAAATAAGTTTAAAACTTAACAAAAACAGCCCCACCCACCCCAAGCCACTACCGGCGGCCTACCACCACCACTGTCGACAGCGACGATAGTGGAGATTTGGTCATGAAACGATCGTCATTAAACAGCCAGATATGTGGCCGTGAAACGGCCAGATTGTCAAACCGGTCATCACAGCCACAAAATTAAACCTAAATACCGTAGTTAGCGGTAAGCAAGGTCGAATCTACAAAAAGCAAGACTAACAATCTAATGTATATTTGAGTAGTGGAAATGAAATTGACAATTTTGATTAATTAACCTAAACAAACTAGAGGCAAATAATAAAAGCTTGAAATTAAAACTAATAAAGACTTTATAATAAAAACGTTGCCACTACAGTTTTGGTTCGACATGAGACCAACTCACACAATTCTCCACCTCCCTCTATGATCCCCTAAGCCTACAAGGCAAGGTAAATCAATGAAATGGCTTTTCGGCACTCTAGGTATAATCTATCTTGTCTCACCCGATCACTCAAGTTCGATTGGTTAAAGATTATCATTGACGGCCACAAACACTACAAGACAATACTACTAGTTGGTACGTGATTAACAAATACAATTTGTCAACACGTATCATCCAATCAACCCACTTCACAATAAAAGAAACAACAGTAGAAATGACATTAAATCCGAACACAACTCAATTACGATCGATGCGAAGTAATGAAAAGCAATATTCATCATTTAATTATCTCAAACCAACGTCTATCATTCAATAAGTTCTATGAAAATATTTAATCACAATGGACAACTATATTCATCACAAATTATGCTCAAACCATATTAAAGTATCGAAATCAAACATGAAACGAAAACAAATATAATTCGAAACACAATACTACCAAATGTCCTACAATCGGGCTCATCCAACTAGTCGAGAGCTGATGAGGAGAGCAGTGGAGTCAATCTCGATCTCACCTATGCCGTAATAGAAAATCGGGAACTTAGCTGCTCATGGTGGTGTCGACGGAGGCTGGAGCGGTGGAAACGAAGCTGGTCATGAAGAAGAGGAAGTAATCGACAGCGAGATGATGCGAAGGAGCAAAAACGACCAACGGATAGCTTGGAATACGAACAGTCGCACTTGCCGAAATACGTTAGTTTTCCGGCGGGTCTTCCGACAAATGGTGGCGAAAATGGGATCCGAAGGTACCAATGGAAAGCTCAGGTGATGGGGAATTCAAATCAGGTCCTCGGGAGATGAAAGGTTGCCGGAAATGGGAGAGATCGTGGTTGGAAGGTGAAGAGGCACGACGGCGGCGATGGCGGATTCCGGCGTTTTTTGCGGCAACTAAAGCTTGGAATGGATAGATTTGAGTGTGGGGAAGGTAGATCGGCCACCAGGGAAGTGAAGAGTCGTCGGAGGTCATCGGAAAATGGCCCAACGACAGTTGGAATGCAAAGAGGCGCGACGGCAAGACACGTGATCGCGGTGGTTAATGCGAGATGATGATGATCGGCGCAAAGGGAAGTTAGAGAGTCGCCGACGATCGCCGAAAAGGCAGATGAAGAATCGCCAAAAAATACCATAGATGGGTGAACGGTGCTTCGGATTTGGACCCTTTGCTTTCTTTTTATACACAAAGTGGAAAATATTAAGTTGGTCCCTACACGATTGAAAAGTGACAAAATCAACCCCCAAAAATATGACAGTTTACCCCATAAACAGCATAAATGAGACAAAATCACCCTTAATCCATAAACTACAACCTAATATCAACTCATACCCTTTCCAAAATAATTCCAAGCATGTTAAATTCATAAGAAAAATATTAGGATGCGATTTTCGTGAATAAATTCATAAATTCTTTAATGATCTCAATATGATTTCATTTTAATCACACATAGGGTCCTTTTATCACCAAAATAGAGTCACTTTCATGGCTCTAACACACTCTCCAACTTACTTTTTGCTCGTCCTCAAGTAAAGTCAAAAGAACTCTTTCAACATTCTCACAAAACCATACACAACCATATTCATCAACAACCAAGACATTCATCAAAACGTAAAGTGAAGAATTTGAACATAACAAGCAAACAACACAATCCTAAATAAAAAACTAAAGTTTCTATCAAGATTTGCCTATCTCCATTCAAGCTTCTCAAACACATATTTCATATTCATATCACAATGTTAAAATGTCATGCAAAACTCCCCAACTTATGTACATGCAACATAATGCTCATTTTCCACACAAGATTTTGACATATAATTTCTTTTCATTCATCACTTGTTTTATTTTTTTTTCTTGTCTTAACTTCTTAAGCTTTCTAGAAGGTTCGCGTAACGGGCTTTAGGTCAATGACTCCAAAACCAGATGGCTATAGGCACTAAATGTAAAACACTCATCGGACTTACTCACCCGAACCAACTAGGCTACAAGTCAAGACTTATATTTATTTTTTTATAAAGCTCATGATCTATATAATGACTTATTAAGCTTTCTAGAGGACCCGTGTAATGAGCTTTGGGCCAACCGCTCCCAAGCTAGATAGTTTTAGGGGATTAGGTGTAGAACACCCCTCGGGCATACTCACTTGAGTCAACTAGGCCACAAATCAAAATCAAATCATCAAGCAACATTTAAGCACTTTTAACACACGCAAGATAATAAATGAAAATTTGCTCCATGGGCATGTAAAGTATGTGGGAGACTTGCATAAACACTAAAACACATGAAATTTACACAAAACAGTGTCTAACCACAATTATGGACAAACCTAGCACAAAACAGAACCAATAGTTCAATGTTTAAAACCATGTTGCAACAAACCATTTTCAAAAACCTCACAAAACCTTTCAACTAGCACCTCAATTGCTTTTAAAATGGTGATTATGCATGAATTCATGAAAATTTTTAAAAAGAACTCACTTTAGTTCACTTTTACCATTTTTAGACTTACAAGAGTAAGATTCAACATATTTTAAACAAAAAACATCATCATGCCACAAAAATTTAAGCACAATCCATTTAACACACAATCTCCACAAAAGCATCATCAACAACACTTCCCAAAAGTATGATCAACAACATACTCCACAAAAATAAAAATCAATCAACACTCTCTCACTTAAAATGCCATTGTCCACAACTACAAGCATCCTCCCCAACTTAGCATCAAATGATCTCAAATAGCAATATGATCAATAACATTAAAATCATCCAACATATTTGAGAAAAAAGAAATCTAACAATAACAGCATATAAGGTGGAGAGATACAACCTGAGGAACAATGATGGGGTTGTCACTAACAGAGTTCGTGGAGCATGCGTAAGCGAAGCCTTGGACTAGTTAATGAGTTTCCAAATATGGCAATTCCTACAAAGACAAAAACAACAAAAACATAAAAGCAGTAAAAACATATTTACAAATGTGGGTTGCCTCCCACAAGCGCTAAGTTTAAAGTCTTCAGCTAGACTCAGTGCACTGAAATGGCTAATGTGGTTCTAATAAAGAACACGCCTCAATCACCTCTCCATCATTAATGCCATCGACATAAGGTTTAAGTCTTTGGCCATTCACCTTAAAAACTTGTCCCGTTTTTTGGGTTTTGGATTTCAACAGCTCTGTGAGGGAAAACATTAAGAACAACAAAAGGGTCATCCCATCGTGACTAAAGCTTCCTCGGAAAGAGGTGAAGCTTAGAGTTAAAGAGCCACATTTTTTTATTAGGAGAGAATGACTTCCTAACAATGTTTATCGTGAAAAGCTTTAGTCTTCTATTTAGAGATGCGAGAGTTCTCATAAGCTTCGTGTCTTAGCTCATCTAACTCTGAAAGTTGGAGTTTCCTATGGTCACCAGCCATGGTCATATAAAAATTGAATTTCCTTATGGCCCAATATACTCTATGTTCAAGTTCTACAAGTAAATGATATGCTTTCTCAAAAACTAACCAATAAGGGGACATGCCAATAGGGGTACGATATGCGGTTTGATAGGCCCAAAGTGCATCATTCAGACACACCGACCAATCCTTACGATCGGGCAGTACCATTTTCTCTAAGATAGTCTTAATTTCCCTATTAGCACGTTCCGCTTGTCCACTAGTTTGAGGGTGATAAGGTGTGGCAACTCGATGGGTGATTGAGTACTTTTTCAATAGGGAGCCAAAGTGCGTATTGGTGAAATGCGAGCCACCATCTAAAACGGCTAAAGATGTGCGATTGAACAAAGTTGACGACCACCCTATGATCATTGGTCCTAGCGGTAATGGCTTCTACCCATTTAGACACATAATCCACTGCCAGTAAGATATATTTAAAGCCAAAAGATGAGGGAAATGGACCCATGAAATCAATACCCCACACATCAAATACTTCCACAATCAAAATAGGATTCAGGGGCATCATATCTCGTCTACTAATATTCCCTACTTTTTGACGTGAAGTACAAGTACGACAATAAAAGAATGCATCACGAAAAAGAGTGGGCCAATAAAAACCACACTGGAAGACCTTTAAAGCGATCCTCTTGCCACTATAATGACCACCACAAGCATAAGAATGACAAAATGCAAGTACACTGCTAAACTTGTGGTCAGGAACACATCTCCTAATAATCTGGTCTGCAAACACCCTGAAAAGGTTCGGGTCTTCCTAAAAATAATGCTTGATGGTTGCAAAGAAATGATCTTTCTGAGTTTTGGTCCACCCTAATGGTAATTGTCCTACGGCCAGGTAATTGACTATATGGGCATACTAAGGTGCTTTGGATTGGGATATTGCAAATAGTTGCTCATCCGAAAAAGAGTCATTCAAACATTGACCAGGGACATTGATAATCCTAGGATTATACTGTTTTATCTAGGCTTTTTGGCTGGATTTTGGATACTTCTTCTTACGTTTGTGCCTGAATTGCAACTTAATTTCATATATTTTATGTTTCAGGCCAAAACATGCAGTTAGAGCAAATACTTAGCGGAACTAAGTTTCTGGACCCAGAAGCAAGCAAATCTCAGGATTCAGGGAAGTTTTGAAGCGGATTTGAAGCACTATGAAGCTTGTTCCTATTGGAGATCACTAAAGATTGAAGATTCAAGCAAGGAAGCAAGAGAAGGGCAGTTTCGTAATTCCAGAGTAGTTCAGTCAAGTTCGCCGCAGCGAAGTTCTTTCTTTGCCGCGGCAATAAATTCTTGGGTCAGATAGTGAATTAGAAGCCAACTCGATGCCACGACGAAGTTTATTCTTTGTCGCGGCGAAGTCTGCAATTTTAAGTTTTTAAAATTGTGCGTTTTAATTTTTATGCGAGAGTCTTAGGTTTTTGGGACCGACTATATAAGTGGGACTTAGTTATTTTTGGGAGACGAAGAGAAGATTGAAGATTGAAACTCTTTGGGTTCATCAAATAAGGAAGATTCACTCTTTTTTCATTTTTCCAACATGTTGAATCCCTTGCTTACAACTTTTATTTTGATTTGTTTTAATTTTAGTATGAACTAACTCACTTTTGGGTTAGGGTTTTGATGTAATTGGGATTTTAATGTTTAATCAATAGATTGATGTTTCTTTTACATTCTATTGCATGGATTGTGTAATTACTCTTGTTTTTATTGACATTATTTGTTGAGCATGATGAGACTGAGAAGTGAATCCTGTATTAGCTTCTAAAGGTAATTGCCATTGTTTTATTGAACGCTAGAGATAGGTTTGAGAATCAATGAAATCAAATTAGGATTCCATTTAGATTAACGGACTTGGAACTATTAACCTTTAATTTGTTGGGTGCGGAAACTTAACAGAGATAAGTAAGGAAACATAGCCTGAGAATGTGTGTTTTACACATTAGGGTGTCCGATTTATAATCTGTGCATGTGAGTGTAGAAGTAACATAATTCGTAGATTAATTCATAAAGTCCTAGTAAAGTCAAAACCCTAACCGCTTTGTCTTAATTGATATTTTTCTTGAATTAATATTGTTTGCATTATTTAGATTTTAAAGTGAGTAGTAAATTTTGTTTTAACTTTAGCTTGATTTTCTCCCGCAAATCCAAACATCTTTCGGTTTCTCCAACTTGATAAACAACTAGGAAAATCAGTGTTTAACAAGCAATCCTCATGGGAACGATACTCTACTTATCACTTTATTACTTTTTGCGACTAGTGCACTTGCTACACATTGCATGTTGTAATTTTAACGCATCAGACATACTCTGTAAAGAGTCTAGACAAGTGGTCAGCAACCACATTATCACTACCCTTTTTATCTTTGATTTCTAGATCAAACTCTTGCAACAACAAAATCCATCGAATTAGTCTAGGCTTAGTGTCTTTCTTGGCTAACAAATACCTAACTGCAACGTAATCTGTAAAGACAACTATCCTAGATCTAAGAAGATAAGACCGGACCTTATCAAGGGAGAACACTACTGCAAGCAACTCCTTCTCGGTAGTGGTGTAATTGCATTAAGCATCAAAGAGGGTCTTGCTTGCGTAGTAAATCACAATGGGCTTTTTATTCACCCGTTGGCCAAAGACTGCACCAATGGCATAGTCTGATGCGTCACACATCAATTCCAAAGGTAGGTTCCAATCAAGACGTTGCATGATGGGTGCTGTGGTCAATGCTTCCTTCAAAATGGTAAAGACAATCATACAAGAGTCATCAAAAACAAATGGCACATCTTTAGCAAGCAAATCACACAAAGGCTTGGAGATCTTGCTAAAATTCTTGATGAAACGCCTATAAAATCCTGCATGGCTTAGGAAAGATCTAATTTGTTTGATTGATGAAGGCGGTGGCATTTGAGAAATTAACTCCACTTTTGCCTTGTCAACTGTTATCCCCTTCTTGGAAACTACATAACCTAAGACAATTCCCTCTTCAATCATGAATTGGCTCTTTTCCCAACTAAGAAAAAGATTTGTCTCTTTACATTGTTTCAACACTAACTCAAGTTTTTCGAGACAATCATCAAAAGATGTACCAAACATAGAAAAATCATCTATGAAGACTTCAAGGAATTGACCCACCATGTCAGAAAACATCGATAACATGCACCTTTGAAACGTTGCCGATGTATTGCATAACCCGAAGGGCATGCAAAGATAGGCAAACGTACCAAAAGGACATGTGAACGTGGACTTTTCCTAGTCTTCGGGGGCAACTGGTACTTGGTTATATCCGGAATAGCCATCCATAAAATAATAGAAAGCCTGCCCTGCAAGTTTTTCTAGGATTTGGTTAATAAATGGGAGCGGGAAATGATCATTCCTAGTGGCTAGGTTGAGCTTCCTATAGTCAATGCAAACTCCCCATCCTGTGGGAGTACGAGTAGGAATTCGCTCACCTTTTTCATTTTCAACAACGGTGAGGCCACTCTTCTTAGGTACAACATGGGTCGGACTCACCCATTGGCTGTTAGATATAGGGTAGATGATACTCGCATCAAGCCATTTGATCACCTCTTTCTTCACCACCTCTTTCATGTTTGGGTTTAACCTTCCTTGAGCTTCATGCAACGGTTTAGCATTCTCTTTACAAAATATACGATGCATGCACAAAGAAGGGCTAATCCCTCACAAATCGGCTACCGACCAACCGACTGCTTCCTTATGTGCTGTCAAGACCGCACTAATCTCTCCTCTTGCTCACTATCTAAGTTGGCAGCAATGATCACGGGTAAGGTCTTGTTGGGTCCTAGGAAAACATACTTGAGAGTATCAGGCAAGGCCTTCAACTCTAAGACTGGTGGAGACTCAATTGACCTCTGTTGTGTCATCTTAGACAAAGGTGGTAAGGGTTCATACTTGATGTTCCAAGGTCAACGCTCTAAAGTGGGTGACCTATCCATATACGCACTAACCTCCTGAATCTCAGACACAACACTCAAGCTACATATCTCCTCAACAAACAGATTCATAAGAGTGTAAATCGCGTCATCACATAACATCTGTGGGGCGTTAGCCTCCACTAGACTGTCAATAGCATTAACCATGAAACACTCGTTATCGTCCTCAAGCATCAGCCCTAAACCAGCATTAAACACATTAAGTCTCAGTTTCCTATTCTCAAAAGACACTTCCATCTCTCATGATCTACAGTTAATGCAAGCATTTGCCATTGCTAGAAAATGTCTTCCTAAAATAATCGGTGGCATACTTCCACTGCTCGTATACTCCATGTCTAAGACAAGAAAATCCACTGGAAAATATAGTTCCTCAACCTTAACTAACACATCATCAATTAGGCCCCTAGGCATTTTGACCGATCGGTCAGCTAACTGCAGGATGACTTCAGTAGACTTGAGCTCACCTAAGTTAAACTGTTCATACACTGAAGTAAGTAATAAGTTCACGCTCGCCCCTTAGTCTAAGAGTGCTCTATCAATCATGACATTACCTATCACACAAGAAATAATAGGAGCTCCAGGATCCTTTAACTTTGAGGGAAGGCAATTTGAGACAACCGCACTTATATTTTCTGGTAAATGTACAGTCTTGGATGTGTGAGATTTCATTCGCCTCTTTTGTGTGCACAAGTCTTTGAGGAATCTAGCATAAGTAGGTACTTGCTTAATGGTATCTAAGAGTGGAATGTTAATCTACACCTGTTTAAACAACTCAATCATTTCCTCCATCTTAGCGTTTTTCCTAGTAGTGGGAACATTTAGGGGCTCTAAGCACTGAGGAAATTGTGCTCTCGGTATGTACGATGCAGGAGATGGTTCATTCTCCCCAACTTTCTCCTTACCCGGTCTCTAAACACTTGACTCTACAAGTGGCTCACTCTCACTCTTTTTGGCTTAGTCCCTACCTAGACTTTCCTCTTCTCTACCTTGGACTTTACTTCCCTCTCAGGCCTAATTAGCTCTCGGTCGCTCCGAAGAGTCATCACAGTCTTAACTTGTTTGGAAAACCCTCTCTGCTGAGAAGAACCACTAGGGTTAGTTATGACTTAACTAGGCAATTGGCCTTGTTCCCTCCTATTGATTGCTTCGACTATTTGATCAATCTGGGTCTCTAGCTTACTAATGGATTGGGAATGAGAATGTAGAAGTTGGGTATTCTACTCTAAATCTTGGAACCTTGCATTCATGTCGGCTTTTTGTTCTTGCATGATGTAAAACCCCCCGCCAGTCAAGTATCCTCTGAATATCCCTCAATGAGAATCCCGGAGATACATGTCTGGAGAACGAGTTGTATTTAGAAAAAACCTGTGTAAGGATAATAATAATAATAATAATAATATCCAAAACATGCATATAAAATGTCACGTAGGATCCAAACTTATAATTCAAAAACTTTAAGAATTTATCCAGAAATTACACAATCAAAACATATTTATAGGGTGGAAGCTTCCAAATGTGTTTCACAAACATTTATCATTTACATTATTTACATCAAGATGACAATAAATCATCTCTTAGCACGTGTGGCCCCGCTGTCTCTAGCATCCTTCGCTTCTGGTCTACCTGTAAAGCAATCAACAATGAAAGGGTGAGAGCTAATCGCTCAGTAAGGAATGATCCATTGCATTCTAAATGTGCTATTTGACCCCCATTTAAACATATTTGTTAACACACCACTTATCTTTTACATCTAGGGATACTTCCCTTTTTTTGTCTTTTTTTTTTCTTTCTATTTCATATGTCTTTCATCATTTTATCCCATGGCTATATAAACATCAATGCATACACATACAAATAAGAATGTAAACATAGTACACACATATTACATGTCATAATATAACATCTAAATATCATCTAACATGAGTATAAATCATCTCATGATGTAAATAACATCATAACTCATGTAGTGCAACTAAATGCATATGAAGCATTTAACGTGTAGCTGATCGGACTTTTCTTAGCATCTTAAGCACTTCATATCATCTAGCCTCAAATTCATCTAGAGCTCCTATCATCGGGAGGCGTGCTTACGTGTTATTTAACATCTAAAGCATATATTCATCTTTCTTCAACCAGTATACGAGGATATGCTTACGCATTTCCCATCATGTCTATATGCATCTCTATCATGTCTATATGCATCTCTAACATTTTATGGCATGTAAATACATATTTTGGTGAGCTTAATACTTTTAATTCATCTATGGATTATCAATCCATTTACATTACCTCTTGCTCACATACATCATCTTAAAACATGTATTACATTGCATCTTCATGCCATTTCATAACATTAATCATGCATTGACATCATAACCATGTATATCTTTTAAAGATCATCTAACTAATGGGTAAACATTAGTACATGGCATAATTACAATAATACATTAATAATCAATTCATAATCATAAGAATTGATTATGTTAAATCTTAAACTTTAATAACCAGTTTATGCTTCAGGCCATTTTCCATCCTTTTCTCAAACGAATTGGCTCTTGGCATAAACATAAAAGTTATAGGTCTGTGTCTTAGCTTTCTAATGCTTCAAGAATCATCTCATTTCGATTTTTATAACTCAAGTTATGGTCGAAATACAGAAGCAGGGTTAACAAAACCCCTAAGCCCATTAAATCCGAATTTTCATATTAACTATGCCACATCAATTCCTATTGACATTAACCAATAGGTTAACTTGTGGATCAAATAAACCTCCCCTTAATAGTCTTTAACATCTTAAAGGAAGTGTAAAATCTCATTCCCATAATCATCCATTATTGCTATAACATTGTAAGCTAATGCAAACAACACATCAACACTTCTAATAGCAACCATTCAACACCATGTGGCCTCCAATACTACAATTTTTGCCACAATCAGTATCCACACTTCATTTTCTTCAATCAAACATAACAACTCATAAAACATAAAGAGCAATAACTTCATGTATAATGAATTCAAGGCAATAAGTAGAATAAATGAGTTCAACTACACTTGCCATCAACTAATTCTATGCCTTAAAGCCTTAATTTAAGGTTTCATAAAAATCTACAAACCCTAGCATAAACCCTAAAGTCATGGGAGGTTCTTCCTTACCTTTTTAAAGACTTCCTCCAACAAATCCTTTGCCTTTGACTTCTTTTACACCTTAATCCTACATATATAACATTATACCTCAACATCTACCTCAAATCTTCAAATCACATCAAAACTAAAGTTTTTAATCCTTACCTTAAACCCTTCAAATTGAAGATCCAAGGCTCCTATCTTGTTCTCCTTGAAAAATTATGCAAAACTCCTTGAAAACCTAGAGAAAGAAAGCTTGTTTCATGGAAGATTTGAGAGAAAATGGAAGAAATGTTGAAGAAAGGCTCTCTCCTTTGGCTTGAACGAATTTCATCTCATTTATAGGAAAATATTTCATTTATTTTCCAAAATTATGCAATTGGCCCAATTATTTTAATTGTATAACTCATAAGTCCTTAATTCTTCATATAAGGGCATTTTGGTCATTTCACACTAGACATAATTATTACTTAATTAATGCCATTAAATGCAATGAAGCCTACTCATCCTTGACTTTTTCAATGCTTATCCATAGGCAAAATAACCATTTTGCCCCTAAGCCTCTCTATGGATAATTGATTCATACCGTTCCAAATGAATTGACTATTTTGCCCTTAGTTAGATTTTATGCTTTTTAACATAAAATTAACATCTAAAGGACTATTTTGAGTTAGGAACATACCTTTGATATCTTGGGTATTACATTTCCTCCCCCCTTACAATAATTTCGTCCTCGAAATTATAGAAACAGCTCCGGGTATCGACTTCTCATATCTTGCTCCATTTCCCAAGTAGCTTCTTCTATCTTGTGATTCCTCCAAAGTACTTTAACTAGTGGAATTTGCTTGTTTCTGAGCTCTTTTACCTTTCTGTCAAGGATTTGAACTGGGCGTTCCTCATAAGCCAAATTATCCTATAATTCCACTTCCTCCATCTGAAGCACATGTGAAGGATCATTAACATACTTACGCAACAAAGAGATATGGAAAACATTATGGACTCTTTCCATGCTCATTGGCAGCGCAAGTCTATAAGCTACTTTGCCTATCCTTTCCAATACTTCAAATGGTCCAATGTAATGTGGAGAGAGCTTACCCTTCTTTCCAAATCTCATAATATGTTTATAATGCGCGACTTTTACAAAAACTTTGTCGCCCACTTGGAATTCCACTTCTTTTCTTTTTAGGTCGGCATAGCTCTTCTGTCGATCTTGGGCTTGCTTCATTCTTTCTCTAATAAGCTTAACATCTTCAATCATTTTCTGGGTCATCTCTGGTCCAACTGCTTGAATCAAGGAGTCTTTTTCTCCAATATCATCCCAATACAAAGGGGATCTGTACCTTCTTCCATATAATGCTTCATATGGGGCCATCTGGATAGTGGATTGGTAGCTATTGTTATAGGCAAATTCTACTAGTGAAAGTATATCACTCTATTTTGCCTTGTGATCCATACAACAAGCTCTAAGCATGTCTTCAATCACTTGGTTAGTCCTTTCAGTTTGGCCATTAGTTTGAGGAGGATAAGTCGTACTAAAGACTAACCTTGTACCCAATGCTCTCTGCATTCCAACCCAAAAAGCTGATATGAACGTGGTATCTCTGTCTGACACTATCGTCTTGGGTACTCCATGTAATTTCACAATCTCTCTGACATATAATTGCCCCAATCGAAATGCATCTATCTTATCCGTCATAGGTAGAAAATGAGCTGTCTTAGTCAATCTATCAACCACCACCCAGATTGCATTATATCCTTGCTGAACTTTAGGAAGTCCCACAATGAAGTCCATTGAGATATCCTCCTATTTCCATTTAGGAATCTCTAAGGGTTAGAGTAATCCTAATAGTCTCTGATGCTCTGCCTTTACTTGTTGACATATTAAACATCTGGCAACAGAATCGGCAATGTCTTTTTTCATACCTAACCACCAATAGCTTTTCTTTACATCTTGATACATCTTTACACTCATAAGATGGGCTGTATAAAGTGTATTATGTGCCTCACTGAGGATTTTATTCCTTAGTTCTTCATCTTGAGGTACATATATTATATCTCTAAACATCAGTGCCCTATTGACTATTTTAAAGTCTGTCTCTTTACCCTCTATTATCCGTGGCAGATCACCTTGCAGGTATCATCTTTACCCTGTTTCATCTTGATCTCCTCCATCAAAGTGGGTTTGATCTCCATTTGGGCCAATCCTCCTTTGATCACAATTTCAATTCCTTCTTAGAGGATCTCCTGCTGTAATTGTCCCTGTACAGTAATCTAAGATAAAAAGACTTTTCTAATAAGGGCATCTGCTACTGCATTAGCTTTCCCTGGATGGTATCTGATGTCACAGTCATAGTCTGTCACCAATTCTAACCATCTTCTCTGTCTCATATTCAACTCTTTCTGAGTGAAGAAATACTTCAAACTCTTATGGTTAGTGTATATGTTGCATTTCACTCCATACAAGTAGTGTTGCCATATCTTCAAAGCAAAAACCACTGCTGCTAATTCCAAGTCATGGGTAGGATATCTGCTCTCATAATCTTTCAATTGTTTGGAGGCATAAACAATGACTTTCCCTTGCTGCATCAACACTGCTCCTAAACCATTATGGGAGGCATCAACATAAATATCATAATCAATGCCTACTTCTGGAAATGTAAGAATTGAAGCTGTAGTTAATCTTTTCTTCAACTCCTGAAAGCTTTGCTTGCATGCCTCTGTCCATTCAAATGGTACTTCTTTTTTAGTGAGAGCTGTAAGTGGTCTGGCTATCTTTGCAAAGCCTTCCACGAACTTCTTATAGTACACTGTTAAGCCCAGAAAACTTATAACCTCTTTCACTGTCTTTGGCCTCTGCCACTCGAGCACCGCCTCTACTTTATAGGATCTACTGATACACCGTCTTTAGAGATCACATGACCCAAAAAGGTAACCCGATCCAACCAAAACTCACACTTTGAAAATTTGGCATACAGTTGTTTCTCTTTTAATCTTTGTAACACAAATCTCAAGTGCTCGGCATGTTCTTCTAAAGTCTTGGAATAAACTAGGATATCATCAATAAACACCACTATGAACTTATCAAGGACATCATGAAAAACTATGTTCATCAAGTCCATAAAAATTGCAGGTGCATTGGTCAATCTGAATGGCATCACAACAAATTTATAATGCCCATACCTTGTTCGAAAAGTTGTTTTCGGTTTATCTTCCTTAGCCACTCTAACCTGATGGTATCCTGACCTTAGATTAATTTTTAAAAACACTGAGGCACTTTTTAATTGGTCAAACAAATCATCTATCCTAGGCAATGGGTACTTATTCTTTACTGTTACTTTATTTAGTTCACGGTAATCTATACACATCCTCATAGACCCATTCTTCTTTTTCACAAATAGAATTGGAGCACCCCATCGGGAATGGCTGGGCCTGATAAAGCCCTTGTCTAATAACTCTTGTAATTGCTTCTTCAATTCTTGGAGCTCAGTTGGAGCCATGCGATAAGGAGCCTTTGAAATAGGGTCTATACCAAGGGCTAGTTCTATACTAAACTCCACGTCTCTCTCTCGAGGTAAACCTGACAATTCATTTGGAAACACATCAATGAATTCATTTACCACAGGTACCTCATGTACACTTGGGCTCGAACTCTCTCCCTTATTTACTACATGTGCAATGTACCCCGAACATCCCTTTTTCAAAATCTTCCTAGCTTTTGCTGCACTAATCATCATGCTAGTTGGGTGCCCTTCTCCAAAAATGAAGTTATCCCCATGGCCTAGATTAAACTTGATTTTTTTCTTGCGACAGCCTATCTCTGCTCCATATCTACCAAGAAAGTTCATCCTGAGAATGATGTCAAAGTCTGACATATTGAAGACAATCAAATCTACCATCATATCTTAACCTCTAATAGTCACTAACTCCCCCATTAAGACTTCATTGGTCACTACACCCTCACCATCAGGCAATTCAATCCTAATGGCTTGTTCTACTCTAATAGGCATTAATCATAATCTCTTAATCATACCATAGGAGATGAAGGAATGAGTAGCACCATAATCAATCAAGGCATACAAGTGAGTATCATGGAATAATAAGTGACCAGTGACTGCTGAAGGATAGGCATCTGCCTGCATCTGAGCCACATTATATACCCTGGCTATCGTGCCTCCAACTACGGGTACTGAAGTTGCAAAACCAATGGGACAATCTCTAGCAATATGACCTGGCTGGCGACATCTGAAACAAACATTGGTCCCCACTAGACATTCACCCTTGTGTCTCTTCCGACATTTCTTGTAGTTACTGATCTCACATTTCCTCTACTAGCCTTTTTTCTTCACATCCTTCCTATTGGCTTTAGGTGGGACTCCTTTCTTGCCTTTACCCTTATCGTCCTAGCTAACAACTTGTTATGCAATACTAGACTGGCCAATCTAAAGAAGACTACTTGCCACTGTTGGGGGAAGAGCTAGTCTGGTCTCTTTCCTTAAGTACACCTCTACTCTAATAGCTCAAATGAGTGCTTCACTATAAATTTGGGAAGGCTGATGACCCGACATAACATCTCTATTCTCTAGCCTGGGATGAAGTCCACCCACAAATCTCTCCAATCGAGTATGTGGTGTACTGACCAGTGTGGCTGCAAACTTAGCCAAGGAGTTGAACTTGATTGAATTCTCTTTGATCGTCATATTTCCTTGTTGCAGACTAATAAACTCTTGCAGTTTAAAGGATATCATGTCCACCATCCAGTACTGTTCCTCAAACAATTCCTTGAACCCTGACGAAGTGAGAGTGGTGGTATCTTGAGTCTGCTCCATAAGCTCCCACCATGTCATAGCATCTCCTCTCAATAGGTACGCAGCATACCGGATCTTCTCTTGATCTGTCATAGGAAATAGAGCAGTAGCTTTCTCCACCAACTTGATCCATTGTTCTGCTACTACTGAATCATTAGTGCCGCTAAATTCTGGGGGTTGATGTTTACTTTAGAGGCCGTAAATCGGTTCAATCTGCTTTGGAAGAACCATTGCTTCTGGGGTACTCGTCCCTATTGCTTGACTTGGTACCACATTGGTTGTCACTATTATCACCGAAGTACTTGTACTTTCCAACGAGGTTCTCCTTAAAGCTTTATTAACAGCCTCATGGATCATACACTCCAATGTTGCAACATCTAAACCCGGAGCGCTTGAAGTCGCAGCTGCTAGGTTAGGAGCTTCAGGTGCAGTAGGAACATCTTGTGCATTCGAAGCATCACTGCGACCTGGATCGGTTCTCTTGGTTTTCCTCATATTTATTCCCTATCACAGTCACACATATAACATTAATCATCTAATCAATCCTTACATAAAATCAGGGAGACATACTTACAGCGATTGGACAACTAGAGCAGTGGAACTTTACATGAGGGATACTGTCATCAACTCTCATAAATGCTTGACTCCGCAATAGAAAACAGCTTAAAACACCCCTTTTTAAAGTAACAAAATACTTGCTTTGATACCAAATGTAAAACACCCCCTCCAGTCAGGTATCCTCTGAATATCCCTCAATGAGAATCCCGAGGATACATGTCCGGAGAATGAGTGTGTATTTAGAAAAAACCTATGTAAGGATAATAATAATAATATCCAAAACATGCATATAAAATGTCATGCAGGATCCAAACTTATAATTCAGAAACTTTAAGAATTTATCCGAAAATTACACAATCAAGACATATTTATAGGGTGGAAGCTTCCAAAGGTATTTCACAAACATTTATCATTTACATTATTTACATCAAGATGACAATAAATCATCTCCCAGCACGTGTAGCCCCGCTGTCTCTAGCATCCTTCGCTTTTGGTCTACCTGTAAAGCAATCAACAATGAAAGGGTGAGAGCTAATCGCTCAGTAAGGAATGATCCATTGCATTCTAAATGTGCTATTTAACCCTCATTTAAACATATTTGTTAACACACCACTTATCTTTTACATCTAGGGATACTTCCCTTTTTTTTTTTTCTATTTCATATGTCTTTCATCATTTTATCCCATGACTATATAAATATCAATGCATACACATACAAATAAGTATGTAAACATAGTACACACACATTACATGTCATGATATAACATCTAAATATCATCTAACATGAGTATAAATCATCTCATGATGTAAATAACATCATAACTCATGTAGTGAAACTAAATGCATATGAAGCATTTAACGTGCAGCCGATCGGACTTTTCTTAGCATCTTAAGCACTTCATATCATCTAGCCTCAAATTCATCTAGAGCTCATATCATCGGGAGGCATGCTTATGCGTTAATTAACATCTAAGGCATATATTTATCTTATCTCTCATCTAGCCTCAAATTCATCTAGAGCTCATATCATCGGGAGGCATGCTTATGCGTTAATTAACATCTAAATGACTATTTTGAGTTAAGAACATACCTTTGACATCTTGGGTATTACATATGGTTTGGAGCATTTGAGCCATCATTGATTCTAGTGAACTAGGCACTAGAGTGGGCTGCTGAACGGGAGCTGGGATCCTAGGTTGGATGGGTGGTTGGATTGAAGGTTGCTCTTTATAATTGCCTTGCTGATTAGAAGGATTATTCCTGTATGGCATATTATTGGGGACATTCTGAGGTGCTTGTGGCTTCCATGAAAATTTAAGGTGGTTTGCCACCCAAGATTGTACGTGTTCGAGTACGGATCGTTCCGTCTCTAGAAGCCTTGTGCAACCTGCACTTGCTCCTCAAAAGGGTCAGGGGCGGATTCCTCAATTGGATGGTCAAGAGTGGAGTGCATGGCAAAAACATCATGGTTCGCCCTATTCTGAGATTATTGTGTAGAGGGTTGCCCTTGTATAGATACAAACTTGTCAAATCGGTGGGCCAACACCTCTAGCTTGGAACTAATGTCATCTAACCGTGACACCTCGTACATGCCACCCTTCTTGGATGGCTACCCTGAGATAGGCATTCTAGACACAAAAATGTAGTGCATTGAATTTTCACTTAAGGTCTTGAAGAGTTGTCATAACTCATTCTCGTCCTTGTGCATAAATGTTCCTCCACAAGAGACGTCTACCATATTCCTATGCCTCTCGGTCAGTCTGTCATAAAAACTACGAACTAATTACCACCTAGGGACTGCGTGATGGGGACACTTCCTAAGCATTTCCTTCAAACGTTCCCAACTCTCATAAAATTCCTCGCCATCTAGTTGAGTGAAACTAGTGATGGCTCGTCTTATGGTGTTGGTTTTACCAATGAGATAATACTTTTTGAGGAATCCTTGTTGCATTTGGACCCAAGAGATAATGGACCCTGCTGCCAAAGAATTGAGCCACTGTTTGGCTCGATCCTTAAGTGAGAATGGGAATAAAATCAAGCGCATGACATCTTCCTTCACATTTTGAAGTCTAACTGTGGAGCAAAGCTTTAAAAATTCATCTAAGTGTTTGTATGGCTCTTCATTTAAATTCTCATAATAAATTGGTAGCAATTGGATGACACTAGTTTTGATCTCATAGTGTTGTGTCTGGACATTGGGGATACGGATACATGAGGCTGAAGTGTAGGTAGTGGGTGCGAAATGTTGGCTAAGGGGCACATGTGCGGGTGCATCCTGGTCAGCCATCCTACATGCTTGTTTTTTATTCCTCTTATAAGTGCATTCAATTTCAAGATTCAAAGGTAATAACTCTTCGTTACAAGACCTCCTAGTTTGCATTCATCAATCAAACACACAAGAGGCTCAACAAGCAATCGCAACAACAATCTCAAAGAAAATTAGCTAAATGCAAATCCTAAGAAACAAATTTTAATAAGCACACGAAACAAAACTAAAACAAATCTAAAATTTAATAAAACTTTACCTAACAAAATTTCACACAACAAATACGCTTAATCAAAACTAAAGCTATCAACGCAACCTAAAAGAAATTAATACTAAGAACAAAAATTAACTCCTAGGAATAAAAACAAATTATGCAAAATAAGGCAAAAGCTATTACTAATTAATCAAAAGGACCAAAAAAAATAAAAGGTTAAGAGAATTTCACAATCGGGTCATGCTAGATATTTAATGCTCACGACACGCTGCAGCGTTTTCCCAATTGCAATTTTCCTGCAAAACAAAAATAAACACAAATGAAACTATTCCAATGAAAATTAAATAAAACGAAGTAAAAATGAAAGTACGCAAACAACCTAAAAAAAAAATAATTAACCAAAAATGGAAAGAGACAAACTAAAAGAAACACAAAAATTAAACAATTCACCCAAACAAATAATCACTACAAAGAAAATAACACAAACAAAAACTAAAACTAAAATAAACCTTGAATAAAAAACTAATGACTACCCAACCACATAAAGTTGAAAGCATGTTGCTCCCCAACAACGGCGCCAAAATTTTGTCGAACCGGTTATCACAGCTACTAAATTAAACCTAAATACCGTAGTTAGCGGTAAGCAGAGTCGAATCCACAAAGAGCAAGACTAACAACCTAATGTATATTTGAGTAGCAGAAATGAAATTGGCAATTTTGATTAATTAAACTAAACAAACTAAATGCAAATAATAAAAGCTTGAAATTAAAACTAATGAAGACTTTATAATAAAAACGTTGCCGCTACAGTTTTGGTTTGACACGAGACCAACTCACACAATTCTCCTCCTCCCTTTACAATCCCCTAAGCCTACAAGGCAAAGTAAATCAATGAAATGGCTTTCCGACACTCTAGGTAAAATCTATCCTGTCTCACCTGATCACTCAAATTCGATTGGTTAAAGACTATCATTGACGGTCACAAACACTACAAGACAATACCACTAGTTGGTACGTGATTAAAAAATACAATTTGTCAACACGTATCATCAAATCAACCCACTTCACAATAAACGCAACACCAGTAGAAATGACATTAAATCCGAACACAACTCAATTACAATCGATGCGAAGTAATGAAAAGCAATATTCATCATTTAATTATCTCAAACCAACGTCTATCATTTAGTAAGTTCTATGAAAACATTTAATCACAATAGACAACTATATTCATCACAAATTATGCTCAAACCATATTAAAGTATCAAAATCAAATATGAAACGAAAACAAATATAATTCGAAACACAATACTACCAAATGTCCTACAATCGGGCTCATCCAACTAGTCGAGAACTGATGAGGAGAGCAGTGGAGTCAATCTCGATCTCGCCTACGCCATAACAGACAACCGGAAACTCAGCCGCTCATGGTGGTGTCGACGGAGGTTGGAGTGGTGGAAACGAAGCTGGTCATGGCAAAAAGGAAGTAACCGACAGCGAGATGATGTGAAGGAGCAAAAACGACCAACGGACAGCCAGGAATACGAATAGTCACACTCGCCAGAATACGTTAGTTTTCTGGCAGGTCTTCCAGTAAATGGTGGCGGAAATGGGATCCGAAGGTACCAATGGAAAGTTCAGGTGATGGGGAGTTCAAATCAGGTCCTGAGGAGATGAAAGGCCACCAAAAATGGGAGAGATCGCGGCTGGAAGGTGAAGAGGCGTGGCGGCGGCGATGGCGATGGCGATGGCGATGGCAGATTCCAATGTTTTTGGTGGCAACTGAAGCTTGGAATGGATAGATCTGAGTGTGGGGAAGGTAGATCTGTCACTAGGGAAGTGAAGGATCATCGGAGGTCACTAGAAAATGGCCCAACGACGGCTAGAATGCAAAGAGGTGCGACAGCAAAATGCGTGATCGCGATGGAGTGCGAGATGATGATGATCGGCGCAAGGGGAAGTTAGAGTGTCGTCGACGATCGCCGAAAAGGGATATGAAGAGTTGCCAGAAAATATTGTGGATGGGTGAATGGCGCTCCGGATTTGCGACCCTTCGCTTTCTTTAAATACACAAAGTGAAAAATATTGTTTTGGTCCCTACATGATTGAAAAGTGACAAAATCAACCCCTACAAAGATGATAGTTTACCCCCTAAACAACATAAATGAGACAAAATCACCCCTAATCCAAAAACCACAACCTAATATCAACTCATACCCTTTCCAAAATCATTCCAAACATGTTAAATTCATAAGAAAAATATTAGGATGCGATTTTCGTGAATAAATTCATAAATTCTTTAATTATCTCAATATGATTTTATTTTAATCACACATAGGGTCTTTTTATCACCAAAATAGAGTCACTTTCATGACTCTAACACAGATCTAGTTGTTTACAGCCACATATCCATGGCCAAAAACGGCCTTAGAGGGGCACGGTGGGCCAAATCCGGCCAATCATGCGCCATTCGGTCATCGTCATCGACTGCCGATGGTGGCTAGATGCAAGCACGACCCTTGGGTAATTTTTTTAAATTTAAGGGGTATTTATGTCCTGAAAACTTTGTATACAAGGATAAAATAGTCAATTAGTATTTTTGCAACTTTTTTAAAAACAAGGGCACTATTGTCCCAAAATTTTGTTAATAAAGGGTAAAATTGTAACAAAAATAAAATATCAAGTAATCTTAAAATACATAAGAAAATGAAAATAATTAGATTACCTCCTATATTATCAACAGTAATTACTATTGGTTTTAAAAATTATCAGAATTTTATATTACTTGACAACCAAACATGATAATAAAGTAATATAAGATAACATTATCTTAGTAATCTACTATTATCCCCAACCAAACACACCCTTAGTGTCATCTAAAACATCAAGAGAAATCAAGTTTCTATTCAAGCCAGACACGTGCCTCATATCCTATAGATTCTTGTCATGCCATCGAATATTTTTATGACTATGCTCCCAATATCGCTAACTAATTAAAAGCTCTTTTTAGTCCTTATTAAAACATTGCCACGGTCTATCTCCCTAAAGTTGATAAACAATCCCTTTCATAACTCATATGGTGGGAGCATCTTGAGTCTAAGGTCCTTTCTTGGATATTGTTGTTCATCGCTACTGCTAACACCTTTAAATTACTCTTATTGCCTCTAAGACATCACCACAATGTGAGCTTTTTGTCAACCTTTTTCGTGTAGCAATCTTGAATTAAATGCCTTTTTATGTTAAATAAAATCTGTCTTTTGACTTTGACCTTAATTTTACCTTTAAACTTGCTCTTACTTTTGTTGTTCCCATTCTTGCTGATAGGCCTCCCTTAACCATGAGACCATTTTTTTTTTATTGCTTAGTCTTAATCTCCAATTCCTTAGACCTTAACACATTAATCACAACATCGGAAGTTAGTGTCTCTCAACAATATTTATATTTAATGACATTCTTCACTTCTTTATAGGAATTCAACAAAAATAACAAGATTTTTTTTTTTTTTTTTTGTCAAATAACAAGATGCTTATAGGTGAACTTCTTAATAGCATTTGCAAGTTCCAGCGTTAGCCTATTGAACTCATATAAGTTAAAATCAAGATCCTTTTAGGTATCCATCTTGAAACTTAGAAACTTCTCGAACAAGAATATTTTATCAAACAATTATTTAATAGAATACAAGGGCTCCCAACCTTTTCCAAATATTTGAGGTAGCCTTCGCATTGTTTATCTCCCTTTGCACGTTGTTAGGTAGATGAAGAATTATTGAGTTGTACGTTACCTTATCCAGGTAAGCTTTTTGGCTTTTTAACATATATATTAGCTAGGAACTCATCATCTAAGACCTTCGAAATCTTTAGTTGTTATAGAATCATCTTCATATTTTTCTTCCAAAGAAAAAAGTCTCTTTTGCTAGTAAAGTTCTCTATCTCTATGCTTGTGGTAGCCATCCCTAATATTAAAGTTCTCTGTTAATCCCTCTTGAGTTATGAATTTACTCTCCATTAATCGTCGTCTTTGGCTTTAGTTTCAAATGCAATATTTCTTCGCAGAAAGGGATTAAAATGAAAATAAAAGATGTCTCTTTTTACCATTTGATTTTATCAATCATTTTAGAGGTGACATACTTGGTAAGAATATGTGGGAAATGACAATCTTGATCTCCGTTTCTTTTTTCTTTTTTAAATATTAACAAAATATTCTCTTTTTCGAACGACTGAAAAGCAATGTGGTACCGTCCAGGGACAAAACCAAGACAATAAATCAGAGGGAGCATGTTTAAAGATGTAGTTAAAATTAACAACAAAATTAGAAAAGCTAAAAGTTTCATACGTACATATAACGAGTATTTAACATGATCTCTAAAAATTATCTAAATTATTAACTTTGGGAAATTTCTTAATAGAATGAGAAAACTTTAAAATTTTGGGTAACATTTGTAATGTGCATGTAGCATTATTTTATGTAATAAGGGTTGTTGCGTGAATAATTCGAGCCCAACATAGAACAATTTATTTGTTTTGAAATCAATTTCGTGAAGTTAGCTGTCTAAATTGTTTAGATTATGCATGGATCATTAGGGCTTTTCTAAAAGAACTTTGTTTTTAGGTTTGTTGATTTTTTATTTTGACACCAACGATTTCGCATGTGTAAAATGCTAAGAAATCACACGTAAGTTAATTAATTATAGTGAGTGGGTGAGATATACTGCGAGCACAGTATCTTGCAAAGACGTAAAAGTAAAGTTAACAAGATAATTTTATAATGGTTCAGATGCTCAAAGCGAATCATACATCCACTGTGTTCATTTATATAAATTGTTTTCTGATCATTAGACAGACATAGAAGAGGTTGCGAATTGCGATTTGGTATTACAAGTGTTTGGTTTTCTAGGTGTTCTTAGAGAATGTCAAGCTAGTTTCTTTCTAATAGTGTGTTTTTGCTATTTTTTTTTTTTGTTGGATATCTGAATGTTTGATCCTGATTTTGTGAGGGGAAGTTGTCTATTTATACCCTTTTAGCTCAAGGTAATGCTTGCGCTTTTGTAAGTGGTTTTATGCCGTGTGGATTCCTCTTGTCTTCCCATTCGTTAAAAACTCAAAGAATATCCTTAAATTAAATAGGGTTTGCATAGATGTATAAACCAAATTCATTCAAGCACAAATTCTTAAGTCAGCTAGGTTGTTGATAATTATACTCCTTTTACTTGTGGTGACATGTCATGCTCTGAATAGTAGAATTTTTTCCTAAATTTTGATTAGCATTTGTTGACGTCAACATAAGTTAACCCTTATTTTAGCAAAACAAGGATAAAATCTCGAACAATTTTCTCTATTTGTAATCTCTATTACTTGACCGCACGTCCTGTTGTGCTTTTTTTTTTTTTTTTTAATACTTTTTTATATTCTAATGCTACGAAACAAAGGACA